>NC_050101.1:87130146-87430146 GCF_902167145.1 Zea mays
ACACATCATCTTTTAAAAACAATCCTAAATTAATAAGCAGGGCTAAGCATCATTAAATTTTCATAAAACGGGTATTAGGGTTGTTTAATCAAGGAAGAAAATGCATCAACTGTTTGATCACACAACTCCTATCACCTAATGCATCATTCAAGGCGATAAAACTTTTTAAAATCGAAGGAGGTGGCAAATGCACCGGGGCTTGCCTTTGTTGCAGAGAAGAGCCGAGGACTAAGGAAATAAAATTTCACGAGTCTTCAGGGTGATGACCAGTCTCTAGAAAATTACTCCACCAAGCGATTGATCCACGGATAACGTAATCTACACGTAAAGCATAAATGCATGCTATGAGCATGATGTGATGATGAAATGGACACATATGCAATATAAAGAATTTAAACGATAAACCCCCAAGCGTAATATTCCTACACGGAAAAGTCACACTTCGCGCATAATATTCATACAATTCCAAAAATTCAAAGTACATACTAATTATTTTATTATTTTCATTAAGTTATTTATTCCACGGTAAGATATTTCTAATTAAGTGGATTATTGACAACTAACAAAAATGTATTTCTAATTACGCAGATAATCGACGACTAACAAAATATGTTCCAATCAAATCAAAATGTACTCCAAGAAAATCTAAGTCTACGCAATACCAAAGCCGAGTGGAGATTTGCCAAAATGGTGGCGAACCTGACTCGGACATTTTTTTTTTCTAGCGAGCGACATATATAAATTCAATTTTTTTTCACCATCTAATTCCTTCCAACCAGTAATCGCACTACTGTGATTTACCCGCACAAGATACGGACCGATGGCGCAGGCCACCAGTCGACCAACATAGCACATAAAACAATTTCTCGGATCACGCTCTCCTATAATCAAAACACACAACCATCCTCACCGATGCAAGCATAAATCTACGATATTAAAATAACAATCGCAAGAAGCGGCATACTGAGCGAACAGCTAAGACGTCGAGGCACATACAGCTATACCATCTACCAGACAATAACTACCGAACGACGTCATATATCAGACAAACTTTTGGCACCCACCATAATTTCGGACATTGGAGCACTTACTCAGGCTTTCAGCAAGCGTCACCGACATAGAGGAAATAAAGTGTGAGGAGCGCGACGTTACGAGACAGCAGGGATGACGACGCACCGAACTGCATGAGGTGATGCCGAACAAAGCTAAGAATTTCGAATCGGCAGTTTTAAACAAATAACGACAACGACGACAAACCGGCGAGGCAAGGAAGCCGGACGATGGCTGGGGAATTTCCAGGGAGCCGGCGAGCTGCTATAGAGCGAGCAGTAGGCAACAGCGACGTTGGGGAGCCACATTCAGCAGCTCCACGCGGCGAGGAGGATGCTGTCCGGTGAGTGCAGCGTGAGGCTGGGGATGATGTCGAGCGCGATGGGGAGCGATGAGCAGGTGTAGGGCGCTGGTAGATGCAGAGGCAAGGACGAGCGCGACCAGCCGAACGCGACGCCGGCGTCCAGTGGCCTGGGCGGATGCGACAGGGTGGAAGCACAGATAACGAGTAGTGGAGGGAGCTCGTTCAGGGGCGGGTGGCTGGCGTGCTCGCTGACATCGAGCCAGGAACTGGCGTGGAGCTGGAAGCTCGACCCTAAGGAACCAAGCACTGGTGCAGGGATATGGAGAGGTGGCGCAGATGTGAAACTCCCAGGAAGCTAACGTGAACATGGCAGAGATGTGAAAGATTTTTTTTTCGCTTAAGGGAAAGGAAGGGCTGAGAGATTTTTTTTAAGCGTTGGACATGTGTCTGGAATAGAGAAGTAGTATGAAGATGAGATAGGGACAGCTAATCACCTGCGTGGAGGGAGCAGAAAATGCGAGGGAGAGAGATGGCGTGAGAGAGAAACACATGTTCAGCCAGCCGACCGAACAGAGTGACGAAAGGATAAGAAGAAGAAAACAAATGACGATAGAGAAATGGAAAAGTTAGATTTTCCATACGTCTCCTTTTATGTACATATATATACTCTTGTCTCTAATTCGAATTTTTAAACGTATAATTATGTCTAGTTTTGATCTTAACATTAACTCACAACTCCACGGATTAAGCACAATACAGCTCCAGAATCAGTCACAGAACACTAAAATTCAGCTTCAGTTAACTGGACTAGGTCTGAAACCCAAAGTCTGGCAGCCTATATTTGAGTAAGATTTTTTTCTAGCTCCAAGAAATTTCAAGGGCATGATCTTTAATAAAAATTACTCTCCTACTATAGCCCTCTAATTTTGATATAAAGATCGGCTGCTAAAAGTTCATGGATCGAAAGTTATAGAGGTCAAAATCATCTCTAAGGTCACTGTTTTTAACAAAAGTCAAAACACAACTTCACCCCAAAGCATACATAAGCATTACAAGTTATATTATTTTAAAGTGAATGCAACACATGATTAACCTTTTCGGAACAATCACATGGGATGCTGATGCTCAAGATGATGTCATGCTTAAATTTTAGTGACGCTTAACACCTAGGGTGTTACAGCTCAACCCCTCTAAAAAGAAATCTCGTCCCGAGATTTAAGAACAACTAAAGGCTTAGGTTAAGACGAGAAAGACAAGGTAGTACTCACAACCACTTCAAACTTCTGTACCCATCGAAAGGATGGTTTACAAACTACAGTAGTTGACTTAAAAAGTTATAGATCAACGCTATAAATTTTACACTGAAGCAAGGAAATCTGGAAAATTTTCAGCAAGATAATCTTCAGATTCCCAAGTAGCTTCATCTTCGGAATGTTTGTTCCATTGTACCTTATAAAACTTAACAATTCTCCTTCGAGTGACGCGATCCTTCCGATCTAACACTCGTATTGGACATTCTGAATAAGTCAGATCTGGTTCAAGATTGACCTCTGAGACATCCATAGCTTGCTCGGGCACTCGAAGACATTTCTTCAGTTGTGATACATGAAACACGTTATGAACGGCGGACATATGCTCTGGCAACTGAAGACGATAAGCTACAGGTCCACACTGTTGTATGATGCGGAAGGGACCAATATAGCGAGGTGCGAGTTTTCCTTTGACGCCAAAGCGATTAACACCTTTCATTGGTGATACCTTTAGATAGACATAATCACCAACCTTGAACACCAAGGGCCGACGCTTTCTATCAGCATAACTCTTCTGACGAGACTGTGCTATCTTCAGGTTGCGTTGGATAAGTTGAACCTTTTCCTCGGCTTCATTTACTAGGTCAGGTCCAAAGAAATATCTTTCTCCCGGTTCAGACCAATTTAAAGGAGTCCTGCATCTTCTACCATACAGAGCTTCAAAGGGTGCCATCTTGATACTCTCTTGATGACTGTTATTATAAGAAAATTCAGCAAGAGGGAGACATTCATCCCATTTTTCTGAAAAGGCCAAAACACATGCCCTCAACATGTCTTCCAGTATCTGATTGACTCTTTCTGTTTGCCCACTCGTTTGAGGATGATAGGCGGAACTGCGAATCAGTTTAGTGCCCAAGGACTTATGCAACTCCTCCCAAAACTTGGAGACAAACTGTGGACCTCTATCTGACACAATTGTCTTAGGTACTCCATGCAAACTTAGGACACGGGCGATGTACAGTTGAGCATAAGTGAGAATAGGATAATTGCTTTTGGCAGGGATGAAATGGGCTGACTTGGTAAGACGATCCACGATGACCCAAATAGAACCATACCCTCTTGATGTCTTGGGCAAACCGACAATGAAGTCCATACTGATGTCTTCCCACTTCCAAGCTGGGATAGGCAATGGTTGTAGTGGTCCGGCAGATTTTAAGTGCACAGCCTTCACCCTTTGACAAATATCGCACTTGGCGACATAGCGAGCAATTTCAATCTTCATTTTGGTCCACCAAAATCTTTGTTTCAGATCCTGATACATCTTGTTACTCCCCGGGTGAATGGAGTATCGGGACAAGTGAGCTTCATCAAGTATCTGTTGACGTAACTCAGGAACTTTTGGGACTACCAAACGGTTTTGGAACCAAAGGACACCATTTTCGTCAATTCTAAAACATGTAGCCCTTCCTGCTACAACTCGCTCCTTGATATGAGTTATTCCCTTGTTCACCTTTTGAGCATCAATAATTTGACTTTGGAGAGTTGATTCAAGAATGAGATTAGCTATGGTTCCTTGATGAACTATTTCCAAATTCAACCTTTCCATTTCTTGACACAAGGTAACAGTTAAAGGTTTTGCCGAAAGACAATTACACTGAGATTTACGGCTAAGAGCATGTGCCACAACATTAGCCTTGCCAGGATGATAATGAACTTCAAGGTCATAATCTTTAATCAACTCTAGCCACCTTCTCTGTCTCATGTTCAATTCAGACTGGGTAAAAATGTACTTCAGACTCTTATGGTCAGTGTAAATGTGACATGTATTACCTAGCAGATAATGGCGCCAAATCTTGAGCGCATGAACAACAGCAGCCAACTCAAGATCATGGGTTGGATAATTCTCTTCATGACGCTTGAGTTGCCGAGAAGCATAGGCAATCACACGGCCTTCTTGCATCAATACACATCCAATGCCAATGCCAGAAGCATCACAATAGACATCAAATGGTTTCGCGATATCTGGTTGAGCTAGCACTGGTGCTGTAGTCAATAGCTTCTTTAGCTTCTCAAAAGCTTTGTCACACTCAAGTGACCAAACAAACTTGATATGGTTTTTGAGCAGTTCGGTGATAGGCTTGGCTATTCTAGAGAAATCTGGAATAAAGCGACGATAATAGCCCGCCATTCCAAGAAAACTTCTGACCTGATGTACAGTAGTGGGAGGTTTCCAATCGAGGATATCCTTGACCTTGCTCGGGTCGACAGCAACACCCTCGGCAGACAAGGCATGGCCAAGAAACTGAACTTTATCCAACCAAAACTCACATTTGCTAAATTTAGCATATAATTGGTGTTCCCTAAGCCGCGTCAGAACAATACGTAAGTGGTCTGCATGTTCCTCCTTGCTCTTGGAGTATATCAGGATATCGTCAATGAACACAACCACAAACTTGTCGAGCTCCGGCATGAACACAGAGTTCATTAAATACATGAAGTGAGCTGGAGCATTAGTCAGACCAAAGGACATCACCAAATATTCGTAAAGACCATATCGAGTAGTGAAAGCAGTCTTGGGAACATCTTCAGGACGAATTCTTATCTGGTGATAACCTGACCTAAGGTCAACCTTGGAGAACACTTTTGCTCCTGTGAGCTGGTCAAACAGCAGATCAATGCGAGGGAGAGGATATTTGTTTTTGATAGTCACCTAATTGAGCGGTCGGTAATCAACACATAACCTGAGTGTTTGATCTTTCTTCTTCACAAATAGGGCAGGACAACCCCAAGGTGATGAACTTGGCCGAATGAAACCTTTGTCAAGCAAGTCTTGCAACTGAGTCTTCAGCTCTGCTAACTCCTTAGGTGGCATTCTGTATGACCTTCTAGATATGGGTGCGGTACCTGGCTGCAATTCAATTACAAATTCCACATCTCTTTCTGGAGGTAAACCAGGCAAATCTTCGGGAAACACGTCCGGAAACTCTCTGACTACCGGTATATCCTTTATCTCTTTAATGGTGACAGCACATACTCTTTCTACTGCTCTCTTAGGAGTCGGTAACCGGATTAGCAATTTAGAGCTGTCATTGGGTGAATCCAACTGAACTGTCCGTTGCAACGTATCAATAATAGCTCCATGTTGACGTAACCAGTTCATGCCAAGGATCACATCTATGTCCTGCTTCTGGAGGACAAGCAAGTTGGTAGGAAAAATGTGACCCTCCAGATTTATGGGCACCTTCTCCACCATTTCCTTAGTATAGATACGTCCTCCAGGGGATTGTATACAAAAAGTATCTTTCCCTTCTTCTATTGGTAATTGATACTTCACAACAAAAGCTCTATTGATGAAGGTATGAGATGCGCCCGAATCAAATAGAATCACTGCAGGATGGTTGGCGACATAAAACACACTCATCATAACAGGGGCACCTTCAGAAATTCCATGAGTATGAGTGAGATTGACCTGCCCCATCCTAGGAACAGTCCTGTTTTTCTTTCTAGTATTCTGTCGGATACTCTGAGATGGAGTCGTTAGCGACTGTTGCTCCGCCACTGGTTTAGGCAAACGACAATCTTGGGTAGTGTTTCCTGACTTCCTGCAGATATCACATGGGATTCTGTTGACCAAATGGTTTTTGGAACAAATGCCTGGGGCATCCGACTGATGTGGGAGAAAAGGAACAACGGCGTGTCGGACACATAACTGTGAACTGGGTAACTGGGATGGAGGATCAAGAGAACAAATGATAGGTTTATAAACAATCCTCTGACGTCGACTACTGCTACTTGAGGATTCTTCAGCAAATTTCTTTCTCTTAGACTCTTGATGAAGGCGAATCTTATCATCACCCAGAATGGCCTGACTGACTACATCATTATAACTTTCAGCCACATTGGGTGCCATCAAGCGTTGGAGCTTCATATTAAGGCCACGCATGAAAAAGAACTTCTTCGTGGCTTCAGTATTGACATAATCTGCAGCATACTGAGATAACTGATTAAACCTCTCTAAATACTCCATAACACTCTCCCCTTCACCTTGCATTAGGTTAAAAAACTCATCAACTTTTATACTCATGATACCCTTCGGAATATAATGTGCCCGAAATGCCTCACAGAACTCAACCCAAGGAACTTGATATCCCTCTGGCTGGGTTGCACAATAATTTGCCCACCAGGCTCCAGCTTGACCCTGGAGTTGTTGAGCGGCAAACCGGGCTTTCTGAACGCCATCACAATGGATGAGTCCAAACTTCTGCTCAATAGTTCGAAGCCAATCCTCAGCTTCAAGAGGATCTTCAGCTCTAGTGAAAACTGGTGGTTGCGTGTCCAAAAATTCCTTGTAAGTACTGGCAGCATTTGGATCCCGCTGACCACGCTGAACCAACTCATGGAGAAGGTGAGTATGATCAATGCCTACACTAATGACTTGTGCAACTGCATTCTCAAGCGCGGATGTTGACTGTGGATTAGATGTGTTAGCCATATTCTAGGAAGTGCCCTCACCATGAACCAATCCAGAACGAGTCCTCATTCTGTCAATAAAAGAGAACTTAGCTCCCAATCTCACGGATTTAAAAAGACAAGACAGAAAAGCAAGGACGGGTAGCATGAATAGGGTGGATGAGACACTCTCAAATAGCTACATGGGGGTTGAATTTAAGGTTATATGTCATGATGCATGCTTGTCCTAAACGTTTCCCACGTTGTGGGTTAGTAATTTGTTCTATGATAGTCCTTAATTTTAGGGCTTAATAGAGGATGTCGCTAGCATTATAGTTTTTTTTAAACCAAACAATATGTTTGATGAAAATAGACTTTTTAAAATCAAAACTTTATTTTAGAAGTAAGTATGTGATCATATTATACTTAATCCTGCTCCGATACCAGCTGTGGCTGAACCTCCCAAATTATAGGACCCACATGCACTTGTCCTTGTCTCAAAGACATCAAACAGCTATGCATGTGTGCCCGATAACTTAACAGGATCTGTCCGAGTATCCCAGGGGACCTCGGATAAACCACTACCACCAAGATCGCAAGATTAAGTAAACACGAATCACATACATCAATATTTTTGCAGCGGAAATTTTATTACCAAATTTTACAAGTTACAAAAATTTTACATTATTTTCATCGGAGTGATTATAAACGTATAAGTTTGAAATATATGCTAGCTCAAGAGACCATCCTCAATAAGAAGTATAGAAAGGTTACTTAGACTTATAAGAAGGCCGAGCCCACCGGCACTTAACATCACCATCGGCAGCACAAACTATAGCCTGAAAAACAACAGGGAATAAAACCCTGAGTATGGAATTACTCAGCAAGACTTACCCGACTAAAGAAAAGACTCTCAAGGGTATGCTGGCTTGTTGGGAATCAAGGTAAGGCTAAGCAATAATCAAGGTCTCATTTTGCAGAAACGCTTACTAATGGTGACTCCTTAAGCCATCTTTTAGTTATCAAGTTAATTTCTTACCTGATTCTAGATTTTCCTGATCTAGAGCATTCACTTGTCCTATCTAGCTTTCTTTTAGCCAATTCATGTTTCACTTATTAACTACGATGAGTGTTCAGTGAGTTGAGTCTCCATAACCGAGGAGCAATGACGATTCGAACCGATTATACCCAGCTGGGGATTCCTAACCACACGACATATGTAGCACTTAACCCTTGCATATGTCAACCGTTCCCACGGATCCTCCACAACGTGAACCGGTCCGCGCTACCCGGGAGCACAGTACTCCTCCGTCCAGCCTCTAGCCAGGAGGGTACACGCTACTCCCACCATCTCCCACGCCCAGTGCGCGATTGTCTTTTCACGTATGGAATAGCCAGGTTCAGGCTTACCGAAGCATGTGGCTAGTTGCAAAGTCTCACCTCATCAGGCCTACATCGAACGGTCCTTAATCGACACAGACGGGCGAACTTTCCTGCTCAACGTCTGGTCTACATTACATATTATTTCCCAAAACATGATACCTGAGAGAGGTACCCTACTTGAATGATGAAATCATCGCGGCCGCAATGGCTTCATCATCACAAGTCCTTTTATTTCACAAATTCCCATATCCCATGTTACACATCATCTTTTAAAAACAATCCTAAATTAATAAGCAGGGCTAAGCATCATTAAATTTTCATAAAACGGGTATTAGGGTTGTTTAATCAAGGAAGAAAATGCATCAACTGTTTGATCACACAACTCCTATCACCTAATGCATCATTCAAGGCGATAAAACTTTTTAAAATCGAAGGAGGTGGCAAATGCACCGGGGCTTGCCTTTGTTGCAGAGAAGAGCCGAGGACTAAGGAAATAAAATTTCACGAGTCTTCAGGGTGATGACCAGTCTCTAGAAAATTACTCCACCAAGCGATTGATCCATGGATAACGTAATCTACACGTAAAGCATAAATGCATGCTATGATCATGATGTGATGATGAAATGGACACATATGCAATATAAAGAATTTAAACGATAAACCCCCAAGCGTAATATTCCTACACGGAAAAGTTACACTTCGCGCATAATATTCATACAATTCCAAAAATTCAAAGCACATACTAATTATTTTATTATTTTCATTAAGTTATTTATTCCACGGTAAGATACTTCTAATTAAGTGGATTATTGACAACTAACAAAAATGTATTTCTAATTACGCAGATAATCGACGACTAACGAAATATGTTCCAATCAAATCAAAATGTACTCCAAGAAAATCTAAGTCTACGCAATACCAAAGCCGAGTGGAGATTTGCCAAAATGGTGGCGAACCTGACTCGGACATTTTTTTTTCTAGCGAGCGACATATATAAATTCAATTTTTTTTCACCATCTAATTCCTTCCAACCACTAATCGCACTACTGTGATTTACCCGCACAAGATACGGACCGATGGCGCAGGCCACCAGTCGACCAACATAGCACATAAAACAATTTCTCGGATCACGCTCTCCTATAATCAAAACACACAACCATCCTCACCGATGCAAGCATAAATCTACGATATTAAAATAACAATCGCAAGAAGCGGCATTACTGAGCGAACAGCTAAGACGTCGAGGCACATACAGCTATACCATCTACCAGACAATAACTACCGAACGACGTCATATATCAGACAAACTTTTGGCATCCACCATAATTTCGGACATTGGAGCACTTACTCAGGCTTTCAGCAAGCGTCACCGACATAGAGGAAATAAAGTGTGAGGAGCGCGACGTTACGAGACAGCAGGGATGACGACGCACCGAATTGCATGAGGTGATGCCGAACAAAGCTAAGAATTTCGAATCGGCAGTTTTAAACAAATAACGACAACGACGACAAACCGGCGAGGCAAGGAAGCCGGACGATGGCTGGGGAATTTCCAGGGAGCCGGCGAGCTGCTATAGAGCGAGCAGTAGGCAACAGCGACGTTGGGGAGCCACATTCAGCAGCTCCACGCGGCGAGGAGGATGCTGTCCGGTGAGTGCAGCGTGAGGCTGGGGATGATGTCGAGCGCGATGGGGAGCGATGAGCAGGTGTAGGGCGCTGGTAGATGCAGAGGCAAGGACGAGCGCGACCAGCCGAACGCGACGCCGGCGTCCAGTGGCCTGGGCGGATGCGACAGGGTGGAAGCACAGATAACGAGTAGTGGAGGGAGCTCGTTCAGGGGCGGGTGGCTGGCGTGCTCGCTGACATCGAGCCAGGAACTGGCGTGGAGCTGGAAGCTCGACCCTAAGGAACCAAGCACTGGTGCAGGGATATGGAGAGGTGGCGCAGATGTGAAACTCCCAGGAAGCTAACGTGAACATGGCAGAGATGTGAAAGATTTTTTTTTCGCTTAAGGGAAAGGAAGGGCTGAGAGATTTTTTTTAAGCGTTGGACATGTGTCTGGAATAGAGAAGTAGTATGAAGATGAGATAGGGACAGCTAATCACCTGCGTGGAGGGAGCAGAAAATGCGAGGGAGAGAGATGGCGTGAGAGAGAAACACATGTTCAGCCAGCCGACCGAACAGAGTGACGAAAGGATAAGAAGAAGAAAACAAATGACGATAGAGAAATGGAAAAGTTAGATTTTCCATACGTCTCCTTTTATGTACATATATATACTCTTGTCTCTAATTCGAATTTTTAAACGTATAATTATGTCTAGTTTTGATCTTAACATTAACTCACAACTCCACGGATTAAGCACAATACAGCTCCAGAATCAGTCACAGAACACTAAAATTCAGCTTCAGTTAACTGGACTAGGTCTGAAACCCAAAGTCTGGCAACCTATATTTGAGTAAGATTTTTTTCTAGCTCCAAGAAATTTCAAGGGCATGATCTTTAATAAAAATTACTCTCCTACTATAGCCCTCTAATTTTGATATAAAGATCGGCTGCTAAAAGTTCATGGATCGAAAGTTATAGAGGTCAAAATCATCTCTAAGGTCATTGTTTTTAACAAAAGTCAAAACACAACTTCACCCCAAAGCATACATAAGCATTACAAGTTATATTATTTTAAAGTGAATGCAACACATGATTAACCTTTTCGGAACAATCACATGGGATGCTGATGCTCAAGATGATGTCATGCTTAAATTTTAGTGACGCTTAACACCTAGGGTGTTACATGGGCAACGACTACATATGGTGGAGAGCCCTCGGTTGAAGTCTTCGCTAATAATTATTGCCTCCATTTGTAGAAGAAGGTTGCCGGCAAAAAGATTATGCAATTTAGCTCGTGCACATTCACTCCAAGGACTGGGAAGAATTCGGGTGAAGTTGTGAAACTTGTTCCGTGCGCGAAGAACAAATGGGGAATTGGTGGAATTTCTGGTTTTATGTGACCTTGAAAGATGTCGAAGGCGTACTAGGGCTGCCTCCATCCATATTGTGCTCACATTGCTACATTGCCTTTCCGCAATTTAAATTGAAGAAAGGAGATGTGAACGAAGTCACCCTTCGCTGCGCTTCCAAGACGAGTAGTGGTCATGACTTAGTGGAGGAATTTATTGCCTGCGGAGTGTGGCCGCTTGCGCATGATTGGGATGTGGGTGAGGCGAAGCTGCGCCCGATGCCTTTCTTGAAGGGTCGGCAGGTGTTGAGTCCCGCCTTCAACATTGAACTGCAAAGAAGGTAAAGTAGAGTACATGAATAATTATATTGAACAAACTATACTCATTTAGCTATGTCCTACTTTGATACATAATTGATGTACACCAAATACCAATAAGGAAACATGAATAGGTGGAGTAACTATAGCTCATCTCACTACAAAGAAGAGAAAGTAGAGTATAGGGGCGGAGCTAGAAAATTTTGTCAATGTGTTCACTCACGAATATACACATAACTATAAATAATAACAAGACTATATCACAATAAAATATTTTTCAATCACTCATATTAGTTACATATGTCTATTACATTAAATTAAAGGATGAAGACAAACCAGCTTAATAAAATACTACAATCATGTGTTTGCGTGTTTAAAAAAGCACTTTGATGCTTTGTAATATATAGGTACTTTTCTCATTCCTAGCATAATTAAACAAAAAATTGTTACTTTCACAAGTACAATTAATTGAAGTATGTAAATATACTCTTTGATTTTGGGTAGAAGGCTTTGAAATGTTAGCGACGAGCCATTTCTGGTCTTTACGGTCAAGACAAACCCGCATGATTCAAAAATAATAGTAATAAAAACATTCAAAACATTTTTTTTCAAAACTATTTATAAATTATTTAAATTTATATTTGTTTACATCGTGTAATTTTTATTTTGATGAAATGTCGTGTTTAATTTAAATAAGAGTTAGTAATAAAAGTTGATGTGATGTTAAGATGGTTGTTGGTTAATGATAAAAGGTTGTGCATTGGAGTCTTGCAGTACGTACAAAGTAACGATAGTAGATATAGAGCGAGTTATAAAGATACAAATCAGGTAAATTGAAACAAGCTTAATAATCTTGTATCTGTGCCCGCAAACTCGCGTACCCAGAATGGATACATACATATGTGTATATATATATATGGGGGTTTGTGGTATCCATTGCTAAAACAAGTGTTTCCAACAGCTAAAACAAGTGTTTCCAAAACTGACTTGTAAATACTTTGTCCCGATTCAACACAACAGACTTGGAACCCCATGTAACTTCACTACATTGTCCACGAACAACTAAACCACCACTTGAGCTGAAAAAGGATGTTTGAGGGAAACAAAGTGACAATACTTCGAAAACCTACCCACCACCACCAAAATAGTGTCACAAACCCTTGATTTCGATAGCCCTCCTATGAAATCCATTTCAATATCTTCCCAAGCACCATGAGGAACCGGTAGAGGTTATAGGAGACCTGGTAAGTGCACCCTTTCACATTTGGCTTGCTGACAAGTGAGGCGTTGTTGAACGTGATGAGAACATTACCGGCTCAGATATGACCATGTTAATGACTCATGTTACAAAGGTGGTACTATTCCACATTGTAACTACCTTCGATATATTTAAAGAATTGATATTGTGCCATAAAATGTGTATGTTTTTATTTATAGAACATCTTACATGGATCAAGCGATGTGTTGAGTGTACAAGGAAGGCAGACCAATTAATGATATTTCCAACATCCCCAACCAGGCAACCATGTTACTAGTTTTGAAGCCATACTTGCGTGAGGAGTACATTCTAGAGTCGAGGATGACTCTACTACAAGAAGGGGAGGACGATGAGGATACTGCCATCGATACAACCACACCAGAGACCCATTCACCATTTAATCAAGGACCAATGACATGAGCACATGCACGTGAACTTAATTGTCATGTGAACTCGTTCCTTGTTGTGGAAGCTAATTCTTTTTAAAATGGGGTACTAAAGCCTTGCTATTACTTTATTATGCTAAGGCGTTTGGAACATGAACAATCTTGGAGTGGAGAAGGAAACAAGGCAATAAAAGCTGCTGCACCCGAGAGGATTTCATAACTACAACAAGTGCAAGTTTAATAGGGCATATCTTTCAGCTCATGAGGTTGTTTAATGCAAATAAGCACTTGTTGGAAGGTCTCTTCGCGTCTACTTTCTAGTAGACAAATAATCAATGAGAGAACACAGCTGAGGCGTCTAGGAACAGCTGAGAGAACTTCATGACTCCACTAGCCCGATGGGATTTCGTAACTGCAGCAAGTACAAGTTTTAATGGTGCATATCTCATAATTCCCAAGGCCATTTAATGCAAAAAAGTACTTGTTAGAAAGCTCTCTTTGTCTAGTTTCTAGTGGATCATGAATCAATGAGAGATCCCAACTGAGGCGTCCAGAAACTACCGAAAGAACTTCGTGACTCCACCAGAGTTTCTTCTTTCTATACCTCTATTTAAACAACCAGCAGCCACCAAATAGCTTAGGTTTTGTTTGATGTATGTTTAGCCTTGGCTACATCCTTGTAAATGCATGTGTCGGCTAGACCAACCGGATACTTGAAATATGATCCTTCGCTATGATGCCCTCTTCGTTATGATGTCACGTGCCGTCACCGGTTCCCTCCGGAACCGCCGTCGTCGAGTTTTAAGACCCAAACTCAACAAAATCTGCCATCCGTAGCGCTGGGTGGTTTTGATGCCCAAACCACCAAACCCATCGTGAGTCTCGCACCACGTGCGCGTCCTCCACGACCAGAGGTGTGTCTCGCCACTCATCGACATGCCGTCAACACGGTCCACTCCATCACGTCCTCGCACGACGTGTCCCAGGTGTCAGCCACCATGGCTGGCCACCTGGTTGCTCCGGTCCGTCAGTCAAGACCCATCACTCGCCCTTCACCACTCCTAGCCCATCAGCATGAGCCTGCATGACCTTCACCTCAGTCATCAACCACCGTCTCTATGCTCCAAACCTGCACATCACAAGCCCACCGATATGGTTGCACAATCATAATCTCACATTTTGGTCAGTTCACTGACCACCCTAGACTGCTACCCGTTAACAATCACTCGTGATCAACCCCGAACCACAAGGATCAAGTTAACTCTGTTTGCAAACTTTCCTCGCTCCAACAGCTCCCTAATCTTTTCCCACAAAAATTCATGTCCATCATCCGTCTCCTCATCTCGCTCATATTTTAACGTGAGCTATTCTTCTCCAATTCGCCCACGTGTCCAGCCATGTGAGGCCAGAATTTCTGGACGCCCGCTGGGTTGCGAGCGGCACCGGCGAGAGACCAAGCAGGATTCCACATGCTGCAGGCAACAAACTATCACCTTTATCACACCACTCTTCTTCCCCGTTGCATGCATGCATCTTCTTTCACACCAAAAAAATATGCAAAATTTTACCAAAAACTGATTATGGGGATACTAAAACTAATTAGAGGTGGAATAAAATATTTACTCCAGCAGTTTTCCCAAAATAAAAAACTAAAACAAAATTGGACCAACTTTTAATGCTTGTAACTAGCCCACATGCATGTTCTTGTTTTTTAAAAAAATTTGCATGCCACTGCCCTATGTTCTCGCGCACATGCCTGTCACGCCAGCTACCGCGCGCACGTAGGTAGGCGATTAGGAAACTTTCTTGTCGCGTATGTTTGTGGGACGCCGGTCCTTGTTTGTGGGTCCAAAAAAAATGCAGGCGAGAGTGTGGAAATCAACGTTTCTTCTCTAATAACAGTTTTGGGAAGCCTTTAGTGGTTTTTTTAGATGCTCTTAACCCCGTTGCTAGGCGACAACTGCTGCTACCTGCTAGTATAGACATGAGCAGTACTGGGCGTATCCGAGCCTGCTGCGTCGGCCGTCGTCGCTTGGATTTAATAATTATGCACTTAATAATGTTTTAGTCTTTATTTTATTCTTTGTTTATTTTTGTTTAGAGAAACTGTTGAAGCACACATCATAATTCAGTCCTAAATTTTTAGCCTGCTGCCAATAATTAGTTTTTGGGAAAAAATTCACATCATTTTAGAGTTGTTGAAGGTAACTCTACAACCATTTTTAGGTCTCCGTAGAATTTATCAGCCGTTCATAAACGTGAGATGTCTTTCGAAGACATTTCTTATGTAGTTGACTGGCTTGATTGCCCTGTATTTCAGTTGAGTGCTAATGTATAATTTATACTTTCTCTCTGTCTTAAAATAGTAGTAGTTTTAGCTCTTGTTTTATTATATTTATATCTAGATGGAAGATAATAAATTTAGACATATATATAACATATACATTAATATTATATAAATTTATTAATTATGTAAAATAGATTTAATTTGGAACCGAGGGAGTAAATTTTTGATGTCATAAAAATTCCTAACGACATAGACTAACAATTAACAAATGCCTTTGTTGGCACAAAGGATCAAAATGACGTCACAGCTGAGGTAAACCAGTTGACCATTGACCCACTAAAGTCTTTACTACTGCTTTCTCCATCCAGCTTGTGCACGATCTAGACATAGACGATCTAGACATGGGCGTGCTGTGCTTGTGCACACGGCTGAGCACGTGGGCTGGCATGGCCCGACCCGATCCATTAACGAGTCGTGTCTGGCCCGACACTATTTGGACCGGGCCGAATTGGGTTCGGACCGTGCCTGTGCCGGTGGCCCGTTTGGACATCTATACATACGCATGCAACTGCTGCTACCTGCTAGTATATACATGAGCAATACTTGGCGTATCCGAGCCCGCTGTGTTGGCCGTCGTCGCATGGATTTAATAATTATGCACTTAATAATGTTTTAGCCTTTATTTTATTCTTTGTTTACATAAACTGTTGGAGTACACATCATAATTCAGTCCTAAAATTTTTAGCTTGCTGCCAATAATCAATTTTTCGGAAAAAAATTCACATCATTTTAGAGTTGTTGAAAGTAACTCTACAACCATTTCTAGGTCTCCGTAGAATTTACCAGCCGTTCATAAAAGTGAGATGTCTTTCGGAGACATTTCTTATGTAGTTTACTGGCTTGATAGCCCAATATTTCAGTTGAGTGCTAATATATAATTTATACTCTATCCTAAAATAGTCTTGTTTTATTATATTTATATCTATATGTGTGCTAATAAACCTAGACACATATATAAAACACATACATCAATATTATATAAATCTATTAATTATCTAAAATGAATTTTAATTTGGAACGGAGGGAGTAAATTTTAGATGTCATAAAAATTCCCGACATAGACTAACAATTAACAAATGTCTTTGTTGTATAGATGGCCAAACGGGCCGTGCTAAATGGGTCGGCACTAAGCACGACATGGTCCATAGTGCTTCGGCACGGCACGGCACGGGCACGATTCATATAGTGCCAGCGCCGGCACGACACGAGTCTAGTGTCGTGCTTGGGCCGTCACCCCAGCACGATGAGTTGGCACGAGCTCGACACGATTAACTAGCCGGCACGGTTAGGCACGACTTAGACCAACATGTGGTTTATAAATGTAATTGTGATATGTGCATGTGGTTGTATATTGTTATTTGTTATGATTTACACATAATGAATTCACTTTATAATGATATAAATATTCAAGTTTTAAAATTATATATATAATATTAAAGATCTTCACTTTTAAAATGAAATAGTGTCTGGGCTGGCACGGGCACTATTAGATATTAGTGTTGTATAGTGCCGGCACGGCACGGTTAGACACTATAGTGTAGTGTCTGGGCCGCTCGTTAGGCACTAGTGCCGGCACGGCACGACACGATTACTAGTAGTGCCTAATAGTGCCGTGCCTAATAGTGCTTAGTGTCGTGCCGGGCCAGGTGGCCCGTTTGGCCATCTATACTTTGTTGGCAGAAAAGGATCAAAATGACGTCACAGCTGAGGTAATCCAGTTGTCCACAGTTGACCATTGACCCACTAAAGTCTTTACTACTGCTTTCTCCATCCGAATTATACATTGCTGTAACTTTTTTATACAATCAAAACATACCAACCTTGACCAAATCTTTGTATAATAAAATAATAATATTTATAATAATAAATAAGGTTATTAGATATGTTATTAATTATATTTTTATAGTATATATATTTGATGTCGTAATTTTTTTAACAATTATTTTATAATTTCAATCTAGTCTAAGATGATTTGGTTTTCAAAGAATAGTGAGAACGGGGGGAGAATTATCCAACCATGTGGGAACAGGAGTAAACGTGAAAGCCACACGTCAGTATGCGTTAGGTTGTTTCCTAGCGCTTGACTAATTAACTTCCGTGGTCCTCAACCACAGATGTTACGTCGGTACCTTAAAAAAATCTCGAGAATATGTGGTGAATATTTAATATGGAAAGGAAAGGGGCGGCTTTCTTGTTAAAAAAAAAATCTCGAGAATATATTCACTAGCTAGAGGGACTAGTAGTAGGTAGTAGTAGAGGAGAACAGCCACTCAGCCAGCCCCCTTTACTTGCACACAATAGACAACCTCGAACAGAAAAGAAGCAGTTTTGCCGTCCGAGATGAGCCGCCACTGTGTGACTCTCCTTGTGATCATCTTTGGATTACTGCAGATGGCTGTGGCTCTCTACTCTAATCCAAGTTCAACGCACCCGAACTGCACGGAGAGATGTGGCAACGTCAGCATCCAATATCCTTTCGGCTTCGGATCCGGCTGCTTCCGGCAGCCCGATTTCAGCCTCACCTGCGACGGCGGCGGCGGCGGCAACCAGCCGCCCAAGACCTTTCTGCATGACGGCATCACCGAGGTCTTGCCCGATTCCGGTGTCACGGTGGGTCTGTCAAGGCTTATTGATGTAGCCATTTCCCACACCATCTTTATGGCACCTGGTATTCCTAGTTACAACTTCTCGTGGAATCTCAGTTCTTTCACTATGTTGGATGGCTCATTCAACGTAACTGGGTGTGACTTCGATATATATCGTCAAGAACCGGGCAAGAATGGTTCCATACCGCGGTGTACAAATAGCTGCCCCCAAAACATCACCGAGACGGTGGCCAGACAGAACTGCAATGGAACCGGGTGCTGCCGTCTTTACGTTGGAGAAGTTGTTCCTGATTTCCAGCTGAAATTTGTGCTCCACAATAATGACACTAGAGGTGATCATGATGCTCTTTCTAATGGAAGCACCCTGTGGAATACAATAAACATTACCAGCAACTGGGCCCAAATCTTATGGGATATAGATGATCAACCGACATGCTCCAGAGCGAAGGACAAAAATATAAACTACGCATGTGTCAGCAACTACAGCCATTGCTTTGACGCTGAACTGTTTGATATTGGTTATAGATGTGGTTGTAACAGCGGTTACGTAGGCAATCCCTATGTAGTTGATGGCTGCAAGCGTGACGAAGGTGATTATTCCATTCTACCCAACTAATTAATTCATGTCTTTAGCATGTGTCTGTTTATGAACTACTTCACCATCAATCCATGTCTTTTTTCCCCCAATCCAAAAAAAACACACTTCATTGTGGTGCAACCCCACCAATTTATGAATCGGAGTTTCTGAAGCACAAATTTATAGTATTTATCATTAATTATTTTCACCAGCTTCGAGTCAGCTAGCAAACTTCTACAACCTCTGAGCAAGGTGGATGCATATGCACCCGCGAAAATCTGCAAATTAGTGATTTAGATTAAATTTTAATCATATATGCATAGCTAAAAGTTATTACTCAATAATGCATGTGTACGCTCCTCTAATTTACTCTAGCTTTGAGGTATATCGTTAACTTGTTGCAACTGAAAATTTGAGGTATATCGTTAACTTGTTGCAACTGAAAATTTGAGGTATTAAAGACATCTGGCTGATTGTTTGATGGTCATGATTACTACGGAAGCTAGCTCATGAATTGTTCAATGAATGCAGGATATAGTCCAAATCAACTGAAGGAAAACTGCTCGAGGTCCTGTGGTAATATCAGTGTTCCATATCCCTTTGGTTTAGAGGAAGGTTGCTCTGCAAGGAAGCTATTTAAACTCAACTGCAGAAATGCGACAGCGTCTATGCTCCAATTCGATGACGACCGTGTTGTGGCGTTTATAAATGTTGCAGAGAGTCTCGTGGGCATCAGGTTTACCTCACATTTCGAAGATGATCAGCTTGGGATATATGTACCAGGTGAACCCGATCTCTTTATGGGTCTTGGGGAATCAGTGGTCTCAATGCACTGGGCAGCTGCCAATCTTACATGCGACGAGGCCCTGAAAAATAAATCACAATATGCATGTGTCAGTTCAAACAGCAAATGTTTAGGAGTCAATTCAAAGGATGGTTATATTGGATACAGATGCAAATGCTTAGATGGTTTCCAAGGAAATCCATATACCATCAGTGATGGTTGTGAAGGTACAACTTAACTGTGATTCTCACCCCTATCCAATTTCCATTTAATTTTAGTGTATCTGCTGGATCTATTCCGTCACATGCATATCCACTTTATTTCATCACCATGTATTTACGCTAACATCTTCTCAAGATGGGTCAAAAAAATATTTTTAATATTTATCTTGTTACAAGTTGACACATTTTCTTTAGGACTTAGACCTTTTATGAGATAATCAGCTAGTTGGCTATGAGACTTAATGGAATAGCCTTACACTTCCACTATCTGTTGGATCTTTTATGGGTCTGGCCAATTTATTGAATAAACTCTATGGTGTGTAATGGTGGAGAATACTAATAGTACCATATTGGAAATCCAAGGGTCTTTTGGCTTAACTTATATGGTGGGAATTATTCCACTTAATTTGAGAAGTCAAGAAATGAACAGGGCGTACCACACGCGCGCGCGCGCCGCCGCTGCCGGGCGTGGCGTGGCGAGGCAGGCGGCGAGCGGGCGTGGTGTGGTTTTGTTAATTTTTAGCACTCATTAACAGCGGGAGTTTCAACTCCGGGTTAAACCTTTCAGTTGTCCGTCTCTTCGTCAGCCGCGCGAGACCCTTTGTCCTTTAGCTGCCCGTCTCCTGGCGTGCCGCATGCGACCCTTCTCCTTTAGCTTCCCTCTGCGAGAGGTTAAATAGAGGAGAACCCCTGGCACTTGGTACACGAGAACAGAACCATTTTCAGTCACAGTCCAGCCGCAAGTGAGAGTATTCCCATCTCGTGACTCTGCGCGCACAGAGCAGCGAGAGGACAGGTGCCTCCGAAGCCCTTGCCGTTCGAGACCTTGCACAGGGGATCGGCAATTAGGTTTTTGGGGAGCGTCTACGCGACTGCCCAAAACATCTTCTTCCTGGCGACATGACAAGGGAAGCTGAACAAGGATCTAGATCATCAGAGCGCATGGGAGGGTATGATCAGTTTATTTTCTTACTGTTTTACGTTCTGCAGATTATATATGTTTCATATATTCATCTATGTTGTTTTATATGTAGCAATGATTTTATCTTATCTGTCCTGTCTTATTATAATATGCTATATCTGTTTGTTTTAATTTTACAGTCATGTTGTTTATATTGCTATCTGTTTAGTTTCAATTGTTCAGTTAGTTTATATGCTTATCGTATTTATATGATTTATATGATTCATATGCTTTATGTTCTCATGATCCATATTGTTATGGATCTGTTTGAGATCACGATTTCTATGATTAATTATTTGTTAATGTCGTCATCATAATATTAATTTATGGAATTAAAATGATATGGAAAATGCCTATATATCTAACAATCCAAAAACCTAATGTTAGGCATTTTTTCTGTCAGAGGTTTTGCTGCTGTGCTAAAGCTTGATCCTTTTGATGGTAAAAACTTCTTGATTTGGAAAGCTAAAATGGAATTGTGGCTAACTGCAATGTTATGTTATTATGTCGCTGAGGGCAAGCCTGCCAACTTACCTCCTGAGGATGAAGCTAAGTTTAAGGCTGATGACAACCTCTTTTGAGGAGCAGTGATTAGCGCACTTGACACAAAATTCCAGAAAAGCTATATCATCCTTCCCACAGGGAAAGAGCTGTGGGATGCACTTGTTGGAAAGTTTGGAGTTACTGATGCTGGTAGTGAGTTGTATCTCATAGAGCAGTTGTATGACTACAAGATGGTTGAGAACCGATCTGTAGTGGAACAGGCTCATGAGTTTCAGGCACTAGCTAAGGAACTCGAGCTTTTTCCTTGTCCTTTGCCTGACAAGTTTGTGGCTGGCGGTATAATCGCCAAGTTGCCACCTTCTTGGAAGGATTTTGCTACCTCTCTCAAACATAAGAGAAAAGAGTTCAATGTGGAAGAGCTTATTGGTACTCTTGATGTTGAGGAAAGAGCTAGAACAAAGGACAATGGAAAAGGTGTTGAGACCTCTACTGCTAATGTGGTGCAGAAGAGAAACTTTCGCAAGTTTAACAAGAAGAAAAACCAGAACAAACAAGAGAATACAAATAAACCTGTTCAAACAGCACAATTTAAAAAGAAGAAGAACAACAACAAGGGAAAGGGAGGATGCTTTGTCTGTGGCAGTGATCAACACTGGGCTAGAGAGTGCCCTGATCGCAAGTTCACACAGGACAAGAAATCAGCTAATGTTGTAACCACTGAAACTGGAGATGGAACATCTGGGTATGGTAATTCTTTACCATTTGTTCTCTCAGTTTGTAACTCACCTGAGTGGTGGATGGACAATGGTGCAAATATTCATGTGTGTGTTGATGCCTCTATGTTCTCCTCCTACTAGGTCGGGAGGTCTGATGCCTTGTTAATGGAAAATGGGTCGCGTGCTCATGTTCTTGGTGTTGGTACGGTCATTCTTAAGTTTACCTCGGGAAAGACAGTGCCATTGAAGAGCGTGTAGCATGTGCCCTCTATCAAGAAGAATCTCGTTAGCGTTTCTATGCTATGTTGAGATGGATACAAAGTTGTTCTTGAGTCTAATAAATGTGTTGTGTCTAAACATGGTATTTTTGTTGGTAAAGGATATGACTGTGGAGGTTTGTTCCGCTTATCACTGCATGATGTGTGTAATAAACTGGTGAATTCTGTTAATTTTTCTGATGAGTCAGATTTATGGCATTCACGTTTTTGTCATGCAAGCTTTGGCTGTCTTATGCGGTTAGCAAATATAAATCTAATTCCTAAATTTAACTTGGTCAAAAAGTCTAAGTGTCATGTGTGTGTTGAATCAAAACAACCCTGCAAGCCTCACAAGGCTGCTGAAGCGAGGAGTTTGGCACCTCTAGAACTTGTTCATTCTGATCTGTGCGAGATAAATGGAATTTTGACCAAAGGTGCTAAAAGATACTTTCTCACTTTTATAGATGACTCCACTAGATTTTGCTATGTGTATCTCTTAAAAACAAAAGATGAAGCGTTTAGTTATTTTAAGACCTATAAGGCTGAAGTTGAGAACCAACTTGAGAGGAAAATAAAACGGTTAAGGTCCGATCGAGGTGGAGAATATTTCTCTAATGTGTTCGATGAGTTCTGCGTGGAACATGGTATTATTCATGAGAGGACACCGCCATTCTCACCACAATCCATTGGGATTGCTGAAAGGAAAAACCACACTCTAACAGATTTGGTGAATGCCATGTTGAGTACAGCGGGATTATCCAAGGCATGGTGGGGTGAGGCGATTTTAACAGCGTGTCATGTCCTGAATAGAGTTCCAACAAAGAACAAAGAGATCACACCATTTGAGGAATGGGAAAAGAGAAGATTAAAGCTCTCATATTTGCGCACTTGGGGTTGCTTGGCTAAAGTGAATGTGCCAATCAACAAAAAGCGTAAACTTGGGCCTAAAACTGTTGATTGTATATTCTTTGGGTACTCTTTTCACAACACTGGGTATAGGTTCTTAATTATAAAATCTGATGTGCCCGACATGTATGTTGATACTATCATGGAATCAAGAGACGCAACATTTTTTGAGAATGAGTTTCCCATGAAGAATACACCTAGTGATACAAGTCATGAGACTATAATTCCCCATGAGCACGAACTGTCTATTCCTATAGATCATGCTGAGGATTCTCACATGCACATTCCTAAGGAGGATGACACTATACTCACTCGAAAGAGCAAGAGACAGAGGGTTGCAAAATCCTTTGGTAATGACTTTATAGTGTACCTTGTGGAAGACACACCAACTACCATTAGTGAGGCATATTCCTCTCCTGATGCTGACTTATGGAAGGAAGCAGTAAGGAGTGAGATGGAATCTATTATGTCTAATGGAACTTGGGAGGTCGTTGACCGTCCTTATGGTTGTCAACCTATAGGCTGCAAATGGATCTTTAAGAAAAAGCTTAGGCCTGATGGTACAATTGAGAGGTACAAGGCAAGGCTTGTGGCCAAAGGATATACCCAAAAAGAGGGTGAAGATTTCTTTGATACCTACTCACCAGTGGCTCGATTGACTACAATTCGCACATTAATAGCCGTGGCAGCCTCTTATGGTCTTATCATTCATCAGATGGATGTTAAGACAGCTTTCCTAAATGGAGAGTTGGATGAGGAGATCTACATGGATCAGCTAGAAGGGTTCATTGCGGATGGTCAAGAGAACAAGGTGTGCAGGTTGATAAAATCATTGTATGGCCTAAAACAAGCACCTAAGCAATGACATGAAAAGTTTGATAATACTCTTACAGCTGCTGGTTTTGCTGTTGTAGGAAACGGGTGACGCCTAAGAGGGGGGGGTGAATTAGGACTTCTAAAACTTTCGCTAAACTAGGCCACAATTAAATCCCTAGAGCAAAACATATGCAAATAGTCAAACTAGAATGTGCAAACTAGGTTTTGTCTAAGTGTTGCTATCTCTACCGCAAAGGCTAAGTTTCAATCTACACTAGATATGTATGAATACAAGATTGAAACTTAAATGCTTAATATAAATGCGGAAACTTAAAGAGCAAAGTAGAGAAGCAAACTCTCGTGGATGACGCCGGTATTTTTACCGAGGTATCCGGAACCGTGCAAGGTCCCGACTAATCCTCGTTAGTGCCCCTACGCGAAGGGAAGCCCACGCGAGGGCCAAGCACCTCGGTCGAGTAACTCCGTAGAGAGCCGCGGGCCTTCTCCACACGCAAGTGGTGCTCCGCTTCCGGCTCCTCTCGGACGCTCCCCGCCGTCTCCACTATCGAGCTTCCGGCCGAAACGCCGCGGGCCTCGTTCCCTCCGGTACACGGTGGCGGCCGTGACACAAACGCGGTTGTCACGGTCTCGCAAGACTCTCGCCCCACTCGGTACAATTACAATGGCTCACGCAAGAGCCGAGGGGTTGTGAGGTTTATCTAAACTCACTCAACAATCTAGGGTTCACCTAGAGCAAGCGCTAAAGCGGTCTAACTAACCTAAGCACTTCGCAAAGCACCTACGCTAATCACCGAGTGATTCTATTAAGCACTTGGGTGTTTGAGCACTTAGAAATGTCTACAATATGCCTTGGTATGTTGCTTGGGCTCCCACACCTGAATATGGCCGGTTGGGGTGGTATTTATAGCCTCCACACCCCCAACTAGCCGTTGGACAGAGAGCAACAGCTTTCTGTCGTCGGGTGCACCGGACAGTCCGGTGCACCACCGGACATCTACTGTGCAGTGTCCGGTGCACGCCACGTCAGACGACCGTTGGCGCCTGCAGCAGTCGACCGTTGGATCCGACCGTTGCCGTCTGCCCGTTGGCACACCGGACAGTCCGGTGTTACAGCCAGAGCGCGCCTGTCTGCGGCCTCTCTGCTCAGACTGTCCGGTGCCTCACCGGACTGTCCGGTGCACACCGGACACCAATGTCCGGTGCGCCACCAGGCGCTGGCTGACAACCCTTATTTTGGATTTCTTTGCTGATTTCTTCGGGCTTCTTTGTTCTTGAGTATTGGACTCCTATGCATCTTTTTATGTCTTCTTTTGAGGTGTTGCATCCTCATTGCCTTGGTCCAATTCTCTTCGCATCCTGTGAACTACAAACATGAACACTAGAAAACTTATTAGTTCACGGATTGTGTTGTTCATCAAACACCAAAACTCAATTAGCCAAATGGCCCGGGGTCCATTTTCCTTACAATCTCCCCCTTTTTGGTGATTGATGACAACACAACCAAAACAAGCAAATAATACAAGTATTTGAGTGAAAATATGCAATCTACTTGCTAAGATGCATGCTTGTCCCCACAATGTGATATTATGGACTTAAGCCTCCCCCTAACTCCATAATTCACTTAATTCCTATTTTTGGACCAAATAACCAAAACCACTTGAAAAGCCATTTGTAGATATAAAATTTTAATTTGGTGGTGTTTGGTGTTTGATATAGTTTTCATTGCTTTGGTCCCTAAACTTCTCCCCCTTTGGCATCAACCACCAAAAAGGAAGACATTAAAAGCATGTAGGAAGTAAATAAAAGCTTGCCCTCAACAAGAATTGAATCAAATGATATCACTAGAAGGATATTAAATTAAGCCATGAATGATACCAGTTGTAGGAGTCCTTAAAAGATTACTCCCCCTAAATGAGTATTCTTCCTTAGGAAGAGTTTTTCTCCCTCTTTAGAGATGAAGAAATACTCCCCCTGACAGAGATCCTCTACTTAGGGAAAAAGCATGTGAAAATTAGAGGAACAAGACATGATTTGAAAAGACTAACTTCCCTTAAGCATAGGTAACAGAATATGAGTTAACTACTTATGCATTTTTAGCAACATGGAAGCATATGATATGAATTATAGTCTAATCAAATATTGGAGAAGACATGTAAATGGTACTAAATGTAGTCTCAGAAGATACCAATTGAAAGTCAATGGCGAGCTTGAGAGACATGAGAGTTCTTGGAGATTTTGCAGTGGAAGATTGTTGTCTTTCTCCGGGGACCTCATTTTCCTTACAATGAGACTATCACATGAAATAGACTTGAAAAGGTGTTAGTCTCAAAGTATTAGATTATAGAGTAACCTCCCGCTGAAGATGTGCATACAAGTTTTGAATACTTGTTGGAGACATGCACTTTGATTTGATATCAAGAGGGGCAAATTATCTATAATCCGAACTTTGGCACATATAAGTTAAATGATACAACTTGTAGAAATCAAAATTTTCAATTGATGCATCATTTACTATGGAGTGATATAGAAGCTATGTGTCGTGCTTAAATAAATATTTTAAGCCATGTAGGTTTGCTTAAGTGTATGAATTTAAAACAAGCAATCCTACCATATGATTCACCTAGTATGCATAATTTTAAACAAAGGTAAATAACAAATGTAATACTAGGCAAGAAAGGTAAACTAGATACAAGGTAAATAGATACGCATATCTAAAAACAAGAGATACAATAAATCTAGTTACCTTAGTCATGGGTGGGAAATTTGGGTCCAAAATTTTCACTAACCCACTTGGCAATAAACTTGATCCAATATGATGTATCCCATGATATACATCCCAACTTTGCCAAGTCTCCAAATTTCCCGCTGTCCTTTGGACCACTCACTTCCCTTTCGGGATCCAAACCTTCTTGGTGCTTTTCATAATTGAAATTATTTCCTTTGGCACCCAGATGCGTTTGGCCCCCTTTCCTTTGTTGCCTTGCTTGTTGGCCTTGATTGCTATCACCTTTCCATTCTTTTTCTTCTTGATCAAATATGGTGTAGCATCCTTTTTGTTCACCTTTTTGATGTAGGTGCTGGAGATTTTGCTTGATGGCTTTTGCTTGAGCTTTTGCCTTCGATTATCCCCGGTCATCACCTTGCATTGGAAAGACTTGTGGCCTTCCATGTGGCATAGCCTACAAATCACAGTTTCTCCCTCTACAGGCTTGTTCACTCCCGCAGTGGTGTTATCCTGTGGAGGTCGGATTTGTTTGGCTTTGCCTTTCTTGTCATACAAAGCCTTTCCAAGGCGAGCCACTTCTTGCTTTAATTGTTCATTTTCCTTTGCAACCCCATCCGAATATTTCTCTACAACAATATTCTCAACAACGACTTGGTTGCAGGAGTTAGAATCATCAATTAAATCAAAGCAGGAAGTAGAAGCATCTTTCTTAATTATTTCAGGTATTTCAACTAAAGATGCTGCTGGGGTGCTACCAATGTTTTCTAGCTTAGTAGTTAGCTCATTATTGTGTATGCTAAGAATTTCCATTTTCTCTAGCAAATTTTCAATAGCTTCTTGGGAGCTATCTAACTTAGCCTTAAGTTTTTCATTCTTTTTAGTAAGGCTATCATCGGTAGTAGTGGATGGAGCACTAGATTCTAATAGCTCAATTTTAGTTGACAGCTCACTATTTAAGTTTGCAAAAGTTTCAAATTTTTCTAGCAAACCTTTATAATCATTTTGGGAGCTAATCAACTTATTTTTCAAAGTTTTAAGTTGAGCTTTTTGCTTAGTGCAAACATCCTGGAAAAATTCTACGGCTTCCGCAAGCTCATCTACAGAGGGCTTTCCCTCACCTTCATCATCACTACTACTTTCATCACTAGAGGATGGAATGCTTTTGTTACCTCTTGCCATAAGGCATTTGTGTGATGACCGTGATGAGCGTGATGAGGACCGGTGGCTGCGCGTCCTTGGAGGTTCATCTTCACTTGAAGAGTCATCCCAAGTTCTAACACTTGTTAGCGCCTTGCCTTTGCTCCTCTCCTTTTTGGGTTCGGCCATAGTTGGACAGTTGTCCCTGAAGTGGCCCTTCTCCCCACATGCGAAGCATCCTCTCTTCCTTTGCTTTTTCCTGTCAATGTTAAATAGAAGATCTTCGACCTGCAGGGGCACACCCATTAGATTAATCTTGCGGATCATCCCCATTACCTTTCCGACGCGTCGGATTGTTTCTTCGTCCTCGGAGGATGATGTGCATGGTTGATTATCTTCATCATCATCAATTTCTTCTTCTTCCTCTTCTTCACTTGAGGAACTTGGAGTGGGAGCCTTCTTTTTGCCCTTCCTTTCATCACATGCAAAAGCATATGGCCTTGAGGAAGTTGGCTCCTCTCCCCGACATATTTTTCGCGACATCTCAAAAGCCGCGATTTTTCCAATTACAATGGTTGGGGTCATGTTACCCAAGTCCTCCATGTTGTGAAGGATAGTGATGATGCTCCCATATCTTCGTTGTGGTAGTAGGGAGATAATCTTCCTCACAATGTCCGCATCACCTAGCTTATTAATGCCAATAGAATTGAGCTCATTGATAATTAGATTCAAACGAGAATGCATGTCTCTAACAAGCTCATCATCTTTCATAGCAAAAGAATTATACTCATTTAAGACTAGGCAATGTTTTTGCTCACGGACATTGGATGTGCCGTCATGGAGCTCATGCAATTTTAGCCAAATCTCATTAGCAGTTTTCAAGGTAAATACTTGATTAAAAATATCCATGCTAAGAGATTCATACAAGCAATTTTTGGCTCTAGCATTCAAGTGAATTTCTTTTTCCTCACTCGTGGTTGGTTTCTCGGGATTCTTGAGGGGTTTCATCCCATCACGAGTGACTCTCCAAACACCTAAATCAACGGCCTCTAGGTAGCAAGCCATTCTAGCACTATAATATGGGAAGTTAGTGCCGTCGAAGTGTGGTGGCCTATGGGTATCCATCCCTTCCTCTAAAAAGCGTCGGCTCTTTTAGCGGTGAAGCTAAAACGTTTCAAATGAGCCAAACCAGGCTTTGATACCACTTGTAGGAAACGGGTGACGCCTAAGAGGGGGGGGGGTGAATTAGGACTTCTAAAACTTTCGCTAAACTAGGCCACAATTAAATCCCTAGAGCAAAACATATGCAAATAGTCAAACTCGAATGTGCAAACTAGGTTTTGTCTAAGTGTTGCTATCTCTACCGCAAAGGCTAAGTTTCAATCTACACTAGATATGTATGAATACAAGATTGAAACTTAAATGCTTAATATAAATGCGGAAACTTAAAGAGCAAAGTAGAGAAGCAAACTCTCGTGGATGACGCCGGTATTTTTACCGAGGTATCCGGAACCGTGCAAGGTCCCGACTAATCCTCGTTAGTGCCCCTACGCGAAGGGAAGCCCACGCGAGGGCCAAGCACCTCGGTCGAGTAACTCCGTAGAGAGCCGCGGGCCTTCTCCACACGCAAGTGGTGCTCCGCTTCCGGCTCCTCTCGGACGCTCCCCGCCGTCTCCACTATCGAGCTTCCGGCCGAAACGCCGCGGGCCTCGTTCCCTCCGGTACACGGTGGCGGCCGTGACACAAACGCGGTTGTCACGGTCTCGCAAGACTCTCGCCCCACTCGGTACAATTACAATGGCTCACGCAAGAGCCGAGGGGTTGTGAGGTTTATCTAAACTCACTCAACAATCTAGGGTTCACCTAGAGCAAGCGCTAAAGCGGTCTAACTAACCTAAGCACTTCGCAAAGCACCTATGCTAATCACCGAGTGATTCTATTAAGCACTTGGGTGTTTGAGCACTTAGAAATGTCTACAATATGCCTTGGTATGTTGCTTGGGCTCCCACACCTGAATATGGCCGGTTGGGGTGGTATTTATAGCCTCCACACCCCCAACTAGCCGTTGGACAGAGAGCAGCAGCTTTCTGTCGTCGGGTGCACCGGACAGTCCGGTGCACCACCGGACATCTACTGTGCAGTGTCCGGTGCACGCCACGTCAGCCGACCGTTGGCGCCTGCAGCAGTCGACCGTTGGATCCGACCGTTGCCGTCTGCCCGTTGGCACACCGGACAGTCCGGTGTTACAGCCAGAGCGCGCCTGTCTGCGGCCTCTCTGCTCAGACTGTCCGGTGCCTCACCGGACTGTCCAGTGCACACCGGACACCAATGTCCGGTGCGCCACCAGGCGCTGGCTGACAACCCTTATTTTGGATTTCTTTGCTGATTTCTTCGGGCTTCTTTGTTCTTGAGTATTGGACTCCTATGCATCTTTTTATGTCTTCTTTTGAGGTGTTGCATCCTCATTGCCTTGGTCCAATTCTCTTCGCATCCTGTGAACTACAAACATGAACACTAGAAAACTTATTAGTTCACGGATTGTGTTGTTCATCAAACACCAAAACTCAATTAGCCAAATGGCCCGGGGTCCATTTTCCTTACAGCTGTAAATGAATCTGACACGTGTGTATATTATCGGTATGGTGGGGGTGAGTCTGTTATGCTGTGCCTTTATGTTGATGACATCTTGATCTTTGAATCAAATCTCAATGTGATTGATGAAGTTAAAAGTCTTCTATTGAGCAATTTCGAGATGAAAGATTTGGGAGAGGCTGATGTCATTCTAAACATCAAGCTTGTTAGAGAAGCTGATGGTGGGGTAACTTTGTTACAATCCCATTATGTGGAAAAGGTATTGAGTCGCTTTGGTTTTAGTGACTGTGATCCTGCTCCAACACCTTATGATCCTAGCGTGCTATTGAGAAAGAATCAGAGAATAGCAAGGGATCAATTGACATACTCCCAGATCATTGGCTCGCTCATGTACCTTGCAAGCGCAACAAGGCCAGACATCTCTTATGCTGTGAGTAAGCTGAGTCGGTTTGTGTCGAAACCAGGAGATGATCACTAGCGTGCTCATGAGAGAGTGTTGCGGTATTTAAAAGGTACTATGACATACGGTATTCATTATACTGGAAACCCAAAAGTGCTAGAAGGCTATTGTGATGCCAACTGGATTTCTGATGCTGATGAGCTTTATGCCACAAGCAGATATGTGTTTCATAAGGCATGTTAAGAGGCTATCATGAAGTCTACAAGGACTGTTAAGAGGAGATTGAAATATGTCAGAAAGCTGAAAAACTCCGGAGTTATTACGGTGGATTATGTCCACACATCGAATAATCTGGCAGATCAATTCACTAAGGGTCTGTCACGCAATGTGATAGAAAGTGCATCAAGAGAAATGGGTATGAGACCCATGTGAAATCTACTCTAGTGGTAACCTGCTCTATGTGATCGGAGATCCCGTGAAGTAGAGTGGAGAAACAAGCTAGGAGTAGATTGTGAGGAAAGATCCCTTCTTTAACTCATTTCTGATGCACATCTTTCCTATCTGTAAGGCAGGATGGTTTTTACCTTAATGTATTCCAAGAGTCTTATAAAGATGAGATGTGTCCTACAGAACACCTTCTAAGGAGTACACCTATATGAGTCAGACTGCTGGTCACAGTCTATGGGACTTGGGTAATGTTGGGGGCTTGTTCCCAAGTGCTATGAATTAAGAACAAGGCAACACGAAAGATGTTAAACGTTAAAGTCCTTCGTCCTTCGAAACATTATTTCTCTTGGGATATAATGATCTTCGGACGAAGGTTATGAAGGACATACCTTCGGCAGCATAACAAATAATGATGAAGAAGGAACCATATGAAATATAAAGTAACATAAACAATCATGTATCATTACCAACTCATCTCCATCTCATTTCTATTTTATTACTATGGAAAATGGAAATGATGTCAAATTACAAATGTACCTTCGGCTTGAAAGAAGGCGAAAGTACAAGTGTGATGCAAAAGCAAATGCCAAGTCCGCGTGAACAGTACAGGAGCACTGTTCATCTATTTATAGGTACGGGACGCAGCCCATGTAAAATTACATTTATGCCTTTATAGCCGACTACAATAATGACACAAAACATCATGGGTCTTTAAGTCATTTCATCTTTAAGTCGGTTTACCCCTTCGTCTTGAGATCTGCCATTGTGCCAAAGCTTTATAGGTGATAGCTTCGGCGCTGCTTCTGAGAAGATCGGCCGAAGGTGTTTTCTTTCTTTAGGATCTTTGGCTATGAAGCATACCCCCAACAGTAGCCCCTTCGCGGTGCTAGATCGTTTTTGGTAACGAGCTTGATCCGTGAAAAAATCTTCTAGGCTTCGGGATGTCGAAGATCCGAAAAACACCTTCCCTGAGCTCGTTGGCGAGAAACGATTAAAATAATCCTCGTGCGAAGTGGCCTGATCTTGCAGCAGTTACGCGCGCCCTGGCGATTCACCCTCTCGGACCCTGTGGCCCACCGTTCAGCGAGTGCGGGTGGCTGTTTGTCCGGTGCGAAAGACATTGACGATTTACCTTCCCACCTGCGGCACTATATAAACAGACGAGTAGGTGTGAAGTTACCACAGCATTCATTGTTATTGCACTGTTTTGCTACCAAAATATTGACCAAAATCGAAGCTTGTTTGCTGCATCCTCAACCGAAGCTATTTACTTTGCTCAAGCTTCGTAGCAAGAAAAAGCTTCGGCAAGATAAAGAAAAATTTTCAACTTCAAAAAACAAGAAATTCAATCATCAGATGGCCAGAGTGCGTTCCACAGCTAGGGTTACGCACGACGGAGAAGAAGCCGAAGGTGCTGAGACTGCCCCAATCTCCGAAGTGATGAAGCGATCAGGGCTGGTAGCATCGGAGGATGCACCTGCCGCTGAAACAGAACAGGATGATGCTGAGGAGACTGAGTCTGAAGATGATTACAGCGCGGTGCCAAGTAAACCTAGCCACCTGGATTTTGGGAAATCCACCATCTCCGAAGATGATTTGCCTAAGCTGTTGAAATTGGGCTATTTCAGTGAAGCGAAGAAAGAGCTAGTTCGCTTTGGTGGGGAAGAGACTACTCCGAAGCCAGGAAAGGATGAAGTAGTAGTCTTCAAAAGTTTCTTTAAGGTTGGCTTAAGATTTCCTTTGAACAAGATGATTGTTGTTGTATTGAAGAAGTTTGGGATCTACCTTCATCAGCTAACTCCCAACGCTATTGTCCGGCTTAGCGTTTATATCTGGGCTCTCCGAAGCCAAGGGGTGGAGCCATTTGGCGAAGGCTTCTGCCGAGTACACGAGCTTCATTATCAGACGAAAGCTAGAGGAGATGGGCTACATGAAAATTTTGGATGCTACAATTTTGCCTATCGCAAGACCACAAAATTTCCAGTAATTAGCTACCGAAGCAAGTGGCCAGCTGGCTGGAAGTCTGAATGGTTCTACGTCAAAGTTGACGAAGATAAGGAGGATCTGGTCCAGGTCCGCTAGAATTGATCTTCGGAGAGACCAGACCGCAATGCAACATGACACCAGGGAGTCCAAGCCAAATTGCCCTGGCTGAATTCCGAGTTATTGCAGATCATATCGGCACTAGGGACTTAGTGCAAGAATTTTTGGCCTTCAGAGTGTTCCCTACTTTGAAGGAGTGGTACATGCCGAAGCTGAAGGGGGAAAAGAAGGGGGAGCTTATTCGGTTGCCTTACCATTATAAATTCAAAAAACATTTCAAAGTGCCCTGCCAAGAGTGGCTGGATACGATCGAAGCAATGTGCAATGACATACTAGGTAATTACTCCAAAAAAGAAGATCAACTAATGACTGCAGCCTTCGGCACCCGCCCGAAACGAAGGTTGAACCGAGTAATGGATGCTCTGGACTTTGAGTATCCCGACTACGAGTGACTAGACAAAGATGCCGAAGGGCAAAAAAGAAAGAGAGTAGCTGGCGTTCTAAATAAAGACGATGAAGAACAATTGAAAAAGAAAAAACTGAAGCCTGAGCCGAAAATAGATGCTTTGAAGAAGAGAAAAGCTACAGCTCCGAAGTAGAAGACAATTGACGAAGAAGAAGAAACTGCTGCAACACCCTCTACCACCGACGTGGAGGAAATTCTAAAGGTAATGACTGAATCTTTGCCTGTCAAGCTAAGTCCACTGGGGCCACATCTGACGAAACTTTTTCAGAAGGAAAAGGAGCCCGCAAAAACGAAGGCAGCTAGGCCAAAAAAGCAAAGAATTATTACAGTGATAGAAGCCATCGAAGGGACACCACTAGGAGCTTCAGCTCTGAAGGCGCCAGCCGTTGAAAGCATGATAGCCACCGAAGCTGCAGCCGCAGAAGCCACAGCTACTGAAGCTGCCACAGCCGAAGATATTCATTTAGAGTGCACGATTACGGATATTGATAAGATACTGCTGCACATGGCCGCAGAAGAAGCTGCTGCAGCCACCGAAATGACTATGACCCCAGAACCCGAGAAGGAGAAAGAAATAGCCGAAGACACTTCGGAAGATGAAATTTTTAACTTTCAAAACTTCGTTGGTCAAGAGCTGACAAAGGCTGAAAAAGAAGAGCTAAAAGAATATGCTTTATCTTGCGGATATCGGCCGGGAGCACTTCTCTTCGGTGGCATCGATGACAAAAAATTGGGCTGCATCCAGGATCAGACCGGAGCGAAGGTTATCGATACTCTATCAAAGAGTATTGGTTTACCGAAGCTCGAAACAGATATCAGCCGCTACCGATGACAACACATCGTCGGTAGTTTATTTTATTCCAAATTCAAGGTAAACTTTTCTTTAACTTTTATTATTTTAATAACAAAGATGTTTTGTAACGAAGATTGTTTGAATGCAGAGTATGCTACTGAGCAAAGCTTCGAAAATGCAGCAAGATTTGGAAGATAAAAAACACGAAGTTATAATTGAAAACTTAGAAAGCAAGATAAAAGACCAATCAGCTGCTCTTGAAAAGAAAGACTTCGAGCTTCAGACAACCGAAGGCTTATTGGCAGAAGCTGAAGCTAAAATAGCAGAATTAAATACGAAGCTTCTCTCCCAGTCAGAAAGCTTCGAACAAGAAAAGCAGCAGCTTAATGCAAAATTTGAGGCCGAGGTCCAAAAGAGTTCAGATTTGAAAAAATCATTGACAAGCCTTTAAAACAAATGTCTAGAGTTCAGTAATCGATGTGTTCAACAGTTGAAGCAAATCTTCTATTCAGTTGGTGCCAGCAGCGAAAAATTTAATCCTTCATCTGAATACCTGCCAGGGGCCTTCGAACATATCGAAGGTGAGATTGATGACCTTGAAGAAGTTATAGCTAGACATGGTGACTTTTGTGCCCTGGTAGCTTCTCGGGGTACAGGTGTCGCCTTCCTGAAATCTGGCTGCGAACATGGAAAGGTTATCAATAGACCCAATTTCAGCTTATCACCAGCAGACCTGGATGATATTCCCAACCTTGCCTGAAGTATAGCAAATAGATTTATAAAACTAGTATGGACAAAGGGTGGACGAAGCAAAGCTGGTGATGAAGCTCGGAGTCATCTTAAGCCGATAACAAGAATCATACCTTGTGCTTACCTCTTCCTTCGAACTTGAATTTTGCTTACAATACTTAAATATGTACAGGATGACAAAGCCGAGTCCGAAGCCAAAGAGTAAGAAGACGAAGCCGAAGTTTAGTGGATGACGAAGTCAAAGCCGAAGCCAAAGCTCAATGGACACTAATGAAGCTTGAATAGATAACTATAGGAAAAACTCTAAAAACCCTTGTAATAACCTTTGTAAAGAACAATGTAATTAATTTTCACTTTGTAAACTTTGTCCATACCTTGTAATATATTCTTACCTTTCCATCAATGTATAAAGTGCTTTGGTGTGAACGAAATTAGCATTTTTGAGCCGAAGGCGAAAAACACCTTCCCTTCTTTTCGTACACAACGAAGCATAAAGACTGCTCTTTTTTTCCTCTTTTTGCCAAAGCCTTATCTTTGGAGCCAAAGCAACTGCTTGTGTTATGATGATGATGGTCCTACGTATGCCTAAATGAATGTTTATGAATGCAAATGTATGATGTAATGTATGGTGCAAATGAATGTCTAAACACACACATACGAAGCCACAACCATATCCTTCATTCCCTTAGGAATAACCAGTCTCTTTGCCGTTTATTTTTCGGCTTCACTGCTTATTTTTTGGTGTATCAGCGCTGACTTTTCGCTGTAAGTTCTGCATCCCCTTAGGAACGTCTTTTGAACTTCTTCGCCTTCTATTTCGGCGGTATCGCGTTGACTTTTCGCGCTTCGCCTTATATTTCGGCGGAATCAGCGTTGACTTTTCGCTGTAAGCTCTGCATTCCCTTAGGAACGACTTTTGAGCAGAAAACTTACACTGCGCTCCCTTAGGAACGTCTTTTTGTAGCTTCATCGTGCTCTGCATCCCCTTAGGGACGTCTTTCGAGCTTCTCCCTGCTTTTTCTTTTCTCTTTGCACTCGATGGTGTGTGCTCAGCTTTTACATTTACAACTTTGGGGGATATTGCTCTTGTAGAGCTGAAATAAGAAAAAGAGAAATTACATGCTATGGCCCCATTAAAAACCTTTCTCCCCCTTTGGAAAGGAAAAGGGTGCCATAGGAAAAAAAGAAAAAAGAAAAAGATTACATTAAGCTACACATAATATCGCCGAAGCTCATCCGCATTCCAAGATCTAGGAATGTCGTTGCCGTCCATATCCTTCAATCTGTAGGAACCGGGTCTTGACGAAGATACTACCAGAAAAGGTCCTTCCCACTTCAACTGTAACTTGCCTACTGTATCTGGGTTGACAACTCTCCGAAGTACCAAGTGCCCTGGCCTTATATTTTTTAACCGAACTTTTCTGTCACACCATTTTATTGTTTCGGCTTGGTATTTATTGATGTTCTCCACAGCCTGAAGCCAGATCCCTTCTATAGCATCTTTTGCCACAAAATAATCAGCTTCGTCCTCTGCCGAAGCCACTGTTCTTATTGATCCTGCTTTAGCTTCTTCCGGGGTTATTGCTTCGTCACCAAACAATAATTTGAACGGTGTAAAGCCTGTTGACCTTGACACTGTTGTGTTGTGGCTCCACACCACTTTGATCAATTCATCTGGCCACTTTCCTTTGGGCTGATTGAAGATTAACTTCATTACTCCTGTCATTATAATGCCATTAGCTCTTTCGACAAGTCCATTTGACTCCGGATGTCTAACCGATGCAAAATGGATCTTCGTGCCAATTTGTTCACAAAACTCTTTGAAAGCTTCGGCATCAAACTGTGTTCCATTGTCTACAGTAATAGCCTTCGGCACTCCGAAGCGACAAACAATATTTTGCTAAAAAATTTCTGAACAGTAACCGAAGTTATTGTGGCTAAAGGCTTCGCCTCAATCCATTTGGAAAAATATTCTACTGCCACCACAACATATTTAAAATTTCCTTGTGCTGGTGGAAGTGGGCCTAACAAATCAAGGCCCCACCTTTGCAACGGCCAAGTGGGCTGTATTAGCTGAGTCAGAGATGAAGGCTGTTTTTGATCTCTTGCACATTTTTGACAACCTTCGCACTTTTGGACTAATTCTGCTGCATCCGAAGCTGCCTTCGGCCAATAAAATCCTTGACGAAAGACTTTTCCCAGCAAGGGCCTAGATCCGATGTGAGATCCACACAGACCTGCATGTATTTCCCATCAATTCTATACCTTCAGCTCTGGATAAACATTTGAGCAATGGAGAGTAGACTCCATGTTTGTATAACTCCCCTTCTATTATTACGTATGGTTGGGCTCTTGCCTCTATTCTCTTATTATAAGCTTCGTCATCTGAAAGACAATTGCCCTGGAGAAAGGATATAATCTCAGTTCTCCAATCTTCACTATGAACATGAGATATATTGAGCACTGCTCTTTCAAGAAGTTCCACCGAAGGTGCTTTTATTGTCTCAAAGAATACTTCCGAAGGTAAAGGCAGCCCCTGTGCCGCTGATCTGGCTAACAGATCAGCGTGCTCATTTTCTCCTCGTGGAATATTCTTAACAAAAAACCGTTCGAAAGAAGCTTCAAGCCTTTGAACTGTATCTAAGTATTTTTCAAGCTTCGGTTCTCTTGCTCTACAACTCTTGTCAATATGTCCAGAAATAACTTGGGAATCGGTTTTAAGAACCGCCCTTCTTACCCCCATTGCCTTTAACTTCCGAAGCCCCAAAAGCAAAGCTTCGTATTCAGCAATATTATTTGTGCAGCTGAAATCAAGTTTCACTGCATAACATGTTCTGACTTTGGAAGGTGCAACTAATATAGCAGCTGCACCTGCCCCGAAGGTTCCCTAGGAACCGTCACAGAACACTGTCCAAGCTTCGACATCTTTACTTGCTTCTTCTTCCTGAGCCCCTGGTGTCCAGTCAGCGATGAAGTCTGCTAACGCCTGGGACTGGATCGAGGATCAGTGCACATAATCAATGGTGAATTTGTTGAGTTCCGCAGCCCACTTTCCAATCCTTCCAGTAGCTTCTATGTTCCTCATAATATCCTTCAAAGGCTGTGATGAAGGAACAATTATATGAAATGCTTGAAAGTAATGCCGAAGCTTCCTGGAGGCCATTAAGACATCATATAGCACTTTCTCCAATTCTATATAATTTTTCTTTGACGAGATAAGAACTTCGGAGACGAAGTATACTGGGGCTTGCTTTTTGATTTGTCCTTCAAGCTTTTCCTGCACAAGCGCTGCGCTTACTGCAGAATGCGAAGCTGCCACATATAATAACAAAGGAGCCCCTGACGTGGGTGGAGTTAACGTTGTTAGATCTATCAGGTACTGCTTCAGCTCTTCGAAGGCTTTCTGCTGGGCTGATCCCCATTGAAATACTTCGGCCAACTTCAGCACTTCAAAGAATGGTAAATTTCTCTCTGCTGATCTAGATATGAATCGATTCAGAGATGCCAGTCTTCCTGTCAGCCGTTGAGCTCCCTTCTTTGTGCTTGGCGGCTTCATCCGAAGGATAGCTTCAATTTTATTTGGATTAGCTTCAATCCATTTTGTTGAAACTAGACAACCAAGGAATTTTTCCTTCTTTACTCCGAAGACACATTTTTCTGGATTCAACTTCAGGTCAGCTTGCCTAAAGTTGGCAAATGTTTCCTGCAGATCAGCAATGTGATTTTCTTGCTTCATGCTTTTTACTATGATATCATCAACATATGTTAGCACATTTCTGCCTATCTGGGAATGAAGGACTTTCGCTGTCATTCTGCTGAAGCTTCCTCCAGCATTCTTGAGTCCCTCAGGCATCCGAAGATAACAATATGTACCATTGGGGGTTATGAAGCTGGTTTTTGGCTCATCTTCCTTCTTCATCCAAATTTGATGGTAGCCTGAATAACAATCTAGTAGACTCATGAGCTCCAACGAAGCTGCTGCATCTACTAGAGAATCTATCCTTGGTAATGGAAACTCATCCTTCGGGCATGCCTTATTAAGATCAGTAAAATCGATGCACATTCTCCATTTACCATTGGCCTTCTTCACCATAACAGTGTTAGCTAGCCATTCTGGGTATTTTACTTCTCTGATGACTCCAGCACTAAGAAGTCTTTTCACCTCATTCCGAGCACCTTCGGCCTTATCATCAGACATTTTCTGAAGCCTCTGCTTTCTGGGTCTGAAGGATGGATCGACATTGAGCGAGTGTTCAATGACATCCCTGTTGACACCACAGAGATCGTTGGCGGACCATGCGAAGACATCTTTGTTGTTGAACAGAAACCTTAATAGTTTTTTCTCCTGTTCCTCAGACAATTGAGATCCCAGCAACACCTTCTGTTCTGCTATATCTTCACATAAGAGCATGGGCTTCGGCTGATCGGCCGAAGCAGCCTTCTCCCTTCTGTACTTGCATTGCTCACAAGCTTCGGCTCCATCAATATTATGGATTGCTTTTGAATCTGTCCAGTTTCCTTCAGCCTTTCTAGCAGCTTCCTAGCTTCCATGAATAGCAATAGGCCCTTGATCCGAAGGTATCTTCATGCAAAGATATGCTGGATGAAGAATTGCTTCAAAAGCATTGAGGGTCCCCCGACCAATGATTGCATTGTAGGGGTACTCCATGTCGACAATATCAAACACAATTTGCTCAGTTCTTGTATTGTTGACAAATCCAAAAGTCACTGGCATCGTGATCTTGCCGAGCGCTATAATCTGTCTTCCTCCGAAGCCACAAAGAGGGTGTGTAGCATCATGAATCTTATCCTCTGGCTCTTGCATCTGTCTAAAGGCCTTAGCAAATATAATATCTGTTGCACTGCCTGTGTCAACCAGAACATTGTGAACCAGAAATCCTTTGATAACACAAGAAATAACCATAGCATCATTGTGAGGGTAATCCTTGAGCTGAAGGTCCTCTTGGGAGAAGGTAATTGGGATGTGGGACCATCTTGACTTGATGAAAGGTCCCTGCACCCCGACATGTTGTACCCTTCTCTGTGCCTCCTTTTTCTACTTCTTGTTGGCCGGCTCTAAGCATGAACCGCCTGTTATCGTGAAGTACCAGCTTCGAAGCCGAAGCAACTCCAGCTTGGTTGTTGAATGAAGCCATCAGCTCAGAAAGGTGGAAGTGAGTTCACCGAAGGTGGGCGCCAATGTTGGGGGCTTGTTCCCAAGTGCTATGAATTAAGAACAGGGCAACACGAAAGATGTTAAACGTTAAAGTCCTTCGTCCTTCGAAACATTATTTCCCTTGGGATATAATGATCTTCGGACGAAGGTTATGAAGGACATACCTTCCGCAGCATAACAAATAATGATGAAGAAGGAACCATATGAAATATAAAGTAACATAAACAATCATGTATCATTACCAACTCATCTCCATCTCATTTCTATTTTATTACTATGGAAAATGGAAATGATGTCAAATTACAAATGTACCTTCGGCTTGAAAGAAGGCGAAAGTACAAGCGTGATGCAAAAGCAAATGCCAAGTCCGCGTGAACAATACAAGAGTGTTGTTCATCTATTTATAGGTACGGGACGCAGCCCATGTAAAATTACATTTATGCCCTTTATAGCCGACTACAATAATGACACAAAACATCATGGGTCTTTAAGTCATTTCATCTTTAAGTCGGTTTACCCCTTCGTCTTGAGATTTGCCATTGTGCCGAAGCTTTATAGGTGATAGCTTCGGCGCTGCTTCTGAGAAGATCGGCCGAAGGTGTTTTCTTTCTTTAGGATCTTCAGCTACGAAGCATACCCCCAACATCCCTAAATATTCATGAAAGGCACTGAAGTGTGACTTATATGCTTCTAAACAGCGGGAATGCCCTTTTGTAGCCTAGTATCAGCAAAGGATTTGAGTGAATCTCACTTTGCACAAAACTGTCAATTCAAGGCTTAGTCCATTGTTCAGTTGTGAATGGGTGAAACTCTTATTCTAGATGGATGTTCAACTTAATAGTCTCCATCGAAACACTGGTATATCAAAGGATTGTGATTCTGGTACTTCATCATTACAAACCCTAGAATTTGGTGGGGATTGTTGGATCTTTTATGGGCCTAGCCCATTTATTGAATAAACTCTATGGTGTGTAATGGTGGAGAATACCAATAGTACCATATTTGAAGTCCAAGGGTCTTTTGGCTTGACTTATATGGTGGGAATTATTCCACTTAATTTGAGAAGTCAAGAAATGGACAGGGCGTGCCACGCGCGCGCGCGCCGCCGCCGCCGCCGGCCGGGCCGAGCGTGGCGTGGCGTGGCGAGGCGAGGCAGGCAGGCAGGCAGGCAGGCGGCGAGCGGGCGTGGTGTGGTTGTGTTAATTTTTAGCACTCATTAACCGCGGGAGTTTCAACTGCGGGTTAAACCTTTCAGTTGCCCGTCTCTTCGTCAGCCGCACGAGACCCTTTGTCCTTCAGCTGCCCGTCTCCTAGCGTGCCGCATGCGACCCTTCTCCTTCAGCTTCCCTCTGCGAGAGGTTAAATAGAGGAGAACCCCTGACACTTGGTACACGAGAACAGAACCATTTTCAGTCACAGTCCAGCCGCAAGTGAGAGTATTCCCATCTCATGACTCTGTGCGCACAGAGCAGCGAGAGGGCAAGTGCCTCCGAAGCCCTTGCCGTTCGAGACCTTGCACGGGGGATCGGCAATTAGGTTTTTGGGGAGCGTCTACGCGACTGCCCAAAACATCTTCTTCCTGGCGACATGACAAGGGAAGCTAGACAAGGATCTGGATCATCAGAGCGCATGGGAGGGTATGATCAGTTTATTTCCTTACTATTTTACGTTCTGCAGATTATATATGTTTCATATATTCATCTGTGTTGTTTCATATGTAGCAATGATTTTATCTTATCTGTTCTGTCTTATTATAATATGCTATATCTGTTTGTTTTAATTTTACAGTCATGCTATTTATATTGCTATCTGTTTAGTTTCAATTGTTCTGTTAGTTTATATGCTTATCGTATTTTTATGATTTATATGATTCATATGCTTTATGTTCTCATGATCCATATTGTTATGGGTCTGTTTGAGATCACGATTTCTATGATTAATTATTTGTTACATGTCATCATCATAATGTTAATTTATGGAATTAAAATGATATGGAAAATGCCTATATATCTAACACTATCTAGCTTCTCCTTAATGAAGAACCTATCAACCTCAGTATACTTTGTGTGACCAAGTCGAATAGGACTTGTTACAATTTTCATAGCTATAATATTGTCATTATGAACGGTCAGAGTCTCATTCCTCAGCACCCGCAGCTCACTTAGCAAGCCTTTTAACCACATCATCTCACTCAAGATCAATATCATTGTCCTATACTCAGCCTCTGAAGTAGATTGAGCCACCATCACATGCTTCTTGTTTTTCCATGGTACAAGATTCCCTCCTACAAATACACAATATTCAAATCTAGACCTTCTATCATCACTGCTACTTACCAAATTTGCATCACAATATTCTATCTGAACCGTAAACCTTTCATAAGGGTTTCCTTCAAGTACCTCAGGATTCTATATACCATCTCCATATGTTCTATTCTTGGATCATGGATATACTTGCTCACCACACTCACAACATATGAGATATCAAACATGGCATGATATAGGTATATCAATCGCTCAGCCAATCTTTGATATGTTTCTATATTGACTATTTCACCTTACTAGACACAAGTTTTGTGATTTTTATCAACAAGGGAACTACATGGACGACACCTAAGCATTCCTATTTCTACCAATAGATCGAGGACATATATCCTTTGAGATAAAACAATCTCTTTTGATGACCATGGAATCTCAACTCCAAGGAACTATCAAAGAGCTCCAAGATCTTTTGCTTCAAGGCTCTCCTTAGATTTTCTGTAAATGTTTGATTTCTTTCATATCATCCCTAGTAATCACTATATAATCAATATAAACAACCATAATAGTGATAAATGAACCCTTATGTTTGTAAAAGAATGTGATCACCATTGCATTAGGTGTTACCTATATCATAAACCGCCATTGAAACCTATCAAACCAAGCATGAGGTGATTGCTTCAAACTGTATAGTGACTTCTTAACTCTACACACCTTACAAGAGTATGATAACTTATGAATTTCGATAGAATTTCTATATAAACATCCTCTTGTAGGTCACCATGAAGGAATGTATTTTTTACATCTAAGTAATGAAGGGGCCAACCAAAATTTGCTACACAAAATATTAAGGTTCTAACAATGCTAATTTTTCTACAGGAGCAAAGGTTTTATCATAGTCAATCTAATATGTTTGATTCCACTCTTTTGCAACCAATTTTGCTTTGTACCTATCCACTTTTCTTCTAGATTCTGTTTTACAGTGAAGACCCACTTATAGGCCACAACTTCCTTTTCTACTGGAGATTAAACCAATTCGCATGTCTAGTTTTGTTTGGATAGCTTGCATATATTTTCATTTCATCTATTACTTAGAATTCACCTTCACTATAGTTAGAAAACCTCATCATTGTCGATTTCAGAAACTACATCACGAAAGTGGTACTGATAAGAGGGGCTTGCTATTGCTGGTTCTAGAACTAATAGTGATATAGTGTTATAGAAAACAAAAAATAGAAAACAAAATATATTCAATCATGGGAAGGTCCCACAACTAGGTGCATGTTGGTAGGTCACAACTCACACGTTTTTTCGCTCAAAAAACATGTGCATTGCATCTCACTTGGCTCGAGTTTAAGACCTCACACTTGGCGCATTATTTCCTTAACCACCACACATATTGGATATTTGTCCTAGACATTTTATTTCTGTCCAGTTTTAGAAGTGAATATTTAGGATACTTAATAAATTCAAGTTAAAAAAATGTCAACTATAAAATTTTATAACTTTTTGAGATCTAGAATTTTTATTTTGGTCATTTCTCTATTCAAGGTCATTTGAATATTTTAAATTTCAAATTTGAGGAAATTCAAACATAATTTTCCTTTGATAGATTATTTCAAATAAAAGTTTTCAACTACAAAGTGGTACAACTTTTCTATTTATACAACTTTTGTTTTGGTCAGTTGTTCTTCTAAGGTCATTTTAAAAAAAATCAAATTTCAAATATGTGCCATTCAAATGCAAGTGTGTTGGAATGACGATTTTAAATGAAAAGGTTGTGAACTACAATGTTGCATAACTCTTCGAGATCAATAACTTTTGTTTTGGTTATTTTCTATGCGTACCTTTTCTCTACCACTACCACTATGTTACACACTCACTTGTGACTATAAAGCATATTGATTCCTTTGGTATTAACTATAAAATTTTTTGAATCAAATATTTTGGTATCAAAATAACTTCAAATAAATAAGTCATGAACTACAAAGTTACAGGATGTTTTTGGATCTATAACTTTTCATTTGGTAGTTTCTCCATCCAAGATCATTCTCTAGCACTACACATTCAACTATGACTATAAAGCATATGAATTCTTTTAGTATTAACTCTAAAACCTTATGAATTAAATATATCGACATCAAAAGAACATCAACTAAGAAGTTGCCAACTTTAGACTTGTAGATCTCATCAAGTACTATAATTTTTGATATAAAGCTATGAGGTTTTCATGTAGTCTACTATCGGGTCATGTCCTGAACTACCACCTTCAATTCGAGGCACGAATCTGTTCATGACTCTAACTGACAATAGTAGAAACTGGCTAGTAATGACCTTAATATCATTATCAATTAGCCTATCATTGTTAGTTTTAGACACAAAACAATAGTGAAGGGTCGGTAGATACTATCACTACTAGTTTATGGACAACCATAGTGAAGGCCAGTTTTGTGGTAGTAACCATTCTATCTTGGATCCTGTTTTGCACACTTGCAATCCTTTGGAATACATAGTTTATAATGATGCAACATATTCTCTAGATGTAGGTGAAATATGGGAATTTAAGAGAAAAATAGCAATTTCATGATCTATACTAGATTCTCAAAGCCATAGCATAGAGGATGTTTCTAGAATTGACTAGTATTTCTACATTGTGCAAGAGGCAATCCTATAGGTTCAAGGGTAGGGGAAGCATTACCACTGAACTTAGGTTGATTTGAGGAGCTCGATGGAGATATGTCTAGGGAGGGGTTTGGGACTAGTGAGTCAGAATGTTGTGACTACACTTGCCTAACATGCTTCCCCTAGATTCTAAACCACTTCTTTGATATACTATTAGCTTTCTAGCACTAGTTTCCTCATTTATGTTTTCCTCCATTTCATGCATAGGACATGTGATGATCCCAATAATCACCTCTTCATTCTCTTCATCTTAGTGGCTAAAGAGAAATCCAAGAATGCATCTAGATCACACTATTTTATGTAGTATGGTTGAAGCTTATCAAAACTCACATCCATACTCACGAATAATCTTTTTCCAATAGAGTCCCAACCCTTGTATACCTTTTATGTAGAAGAATAGACAAAAAAACATAATTCCCTGCTTGAGGATCCAATTTTCTCATTGAAAAACTAATGTCTATGATAAAGTAGACACAACAAAACACCCTAGGAGGCACCTTAAATTCTCATTGTCCCAATAGAAGCTCAATAGGTGACTTCATGCACTATGTCTTGGATGGCATGCAATTGATGAGATATGCTGATATCATCACAACCTCCCTCCAAAGGTATTTAGGCACATTCATTTGAAACATCAATGACCTCGCCACCTCTAATACGTGGTTATTCTTTCTCTCAGCTATACAATTATATGGTGGAGTACAAGAACAAGTGATTTGATGTATCATCCATGATCTAAAATATATTTCAGAAAAATCATTGTTTACTTACTCCTTCCCATTGTTATTACGAATAATTTGAACCTTTCCTTTAAATTGATATGTAACCAAGTTATGAAAATCTTAGAGCAACAAAGGACTTCACTGTTGCCCTTGAACATCTAAATACATGTCACATGGGTGTTGCAATAATAAACGTGACAAAAGCTTTGAACCCACTGAAAGATGTCCCCTTCTTCCTCTCATGCCCTTAACTAGTTGCTACCGATGCTGAATCTTCATGGTTGATGCACCACATTCCCTTATGCCCGACTCTAATCCCAATCACCCTCTACATACTCTTTCTCCTAAAGGATACAAAAGTTTTCATCCAATGTAATGATGCATTATTTGAAAGATCAACAACAAAGCTAACAGAGAGGAGATTGACTAGGAAGGATGTAAGAGACAAAATAGATGATATGCAAAGGGATGGTGTACACTCTATTGACCATACTCATTAGATTGTTTGGGATGTACCATCAACTATTTATTTTCGAAGTGGGTATATGAATTGTACGTCTTAAACAATTTAGGTATCCCTTAGATGCTCCTCAATCTATGACCCATCCATATCATGCGTATATGTGGATGCAAGTGCCTATGCCTAAGTACCTTTGTCTAAGCGGGCATAGTTGATGAAGTTACCAAAGTGAATGGTGGTATAACTAGGGCTAGTTGAGGTGGTGTTTAATGTCTCACATGCCTTGTCCTCCTACCATTGCTATTGTTGCTACAATTGTTCCCCAGTCAAATCGAGAGATGGATCCCAAGCTCCTCTATGGTAGCCCAATTGGCCCAAGGGACACCATAGCCTATACCATGATCCCCTGCATGACCTCCATGGTTTCCTCCATAACCACCATGAGTACCTATCATCACAGGAAACCTATGGTAGATTGTCCTAGTAGACAATACACTACGAGTAAGGAGGTGTGTTGTTGTTGCGATCGTCCTGCTAATTATGACTTCGGTTGTGGGGGCTCTAGGCATGCCACCTGGCTTGACCTATATTTAGAGAAGGTGTGCTACTTTCAGGGAATCTCTATACAAATGCACTACAATAGATCAGACATTAATTACCCGTGTTGTCAACCAAATCTAGGGCCACATAAACGATAAACCATCTATAGGAACATCCTAGATCTAAACTACAACTTGTATTATGCTGATGACCCTAAGCCGATGATATGCACATGAACATAAACTAGAACCTCCAAAGAAGTCCATCTAGAATAAACAATGCCACTAAACATGTAAGGTAGCTAGGGTGCTAGTTGTGTATTGGTCTCTTGAGTTGCCACATGCAAATGTTGCAGCTTGCATGTCATGGAGTAGCATCCAATCAAGAAATATGCATCTAATGGTGTAAAAAACAATCTAACAACACGAAGCTCAATGGTAGAAATAGATTGAAACTACAAAAGATAACTAGTAGATCTTGCCAACAACAACACCTTGACAAGATTTACCGAGGTAAGGTGACAACACCGTATCGCCCTAACACGACCTGCTAGACATAAATTCAGGGCAAGATGGTGCTTACCGTGGGAAAACCCTTGTGAAAGGTATGGCAATGCATCGATGAGATGAGAAGCACACATTTCTTAGATAAACGAATGCCTTCTGATTATTATGCTAATAAACTATTACATTTTATAGTCCATGGATTTGAAGTTATAAGCACTTCTTAACCAAATTTTGATCTAACCTAATGCCTATCTAAGATACATGGCTTATTGGGCCTATCCTCTTGCCTAGGCTGAATACCTCTACTGTTGAGCCCATTGATTAGAAAAGGTTGCACCAATCTGGATTGGATTTAGTAGTAACACATGCCCCTAGTTTTGGTAGAAAGTTTTTATATTGAAACTAAATCTTTTCCTTGTGGAAAATTTGCACTTGTGTCAACAGTCAAGGGAACTTTTGTGGCAGCCGACTCAACATTATGCAAACTCTACTCGGGGCTTGGACCCTTGCGCTTCTACTTTGAACTGTTTGGCTTCTCGAAGTAATATTAGTACACATAGAATCCTTTCTAGGTGGAGCAAATCCATCATATATCATGGCCTCCTCTTCTTTGTCCTCTCTTAGGAGCTTATTCTTCTCTTCCTCCGTTTATCTCTCCTTTGATTCCTCTTCTTCACGCTCTGTTCACCTAACTCCCCCTTCATCTCCCTGCCTCCTCATGGTCGAGGACTCCTAGGACTAGTTCTAGGAAATCAACCCAACCTATCTAACTATGCATGAATATACGTTGATGAGTACAATGAGGACACGCCGGTCGATGATCTATCCCCCTCCTCCTAACTCCCATCATTCCTCTAGAATCGATGACAACTCGAACTAAGATGGCACCTACGAGGACTATGAAGAGGAGGTCATCTTCTCTAAAGAGTAGGTGGACACCTATGACAGTAGCAGTGAGGAGTCCGAGAAGTGTCTCAACTTAGATTTCATTGACGATCTTGACTGGGACAACTACCTAGGTGAAGACGATGTTGACGACGTCGATAGAGACGACGATAGCTACAATGGCGAGGATAAGCAGCCGTTGGTGAAGCGTAGGAGAATGTAGGAAGTACCATAGGATCATGGAGGTAGATCACTATAACTTTTGTAAAGGGGTATTTGTAATGCCCATCGATATTTTGCTATAATATATATTTTGATGAGTTGAATCTGCCTCAATCGTGTCTCCGTGCTCTCCTACTGTGCCGTGATTACTAATTTCTTTCTGGGCACCATCGAATCCATAATAATTAGTCACCTTCCCTTCATCATCGATAACTCTAGTTACAACTCCAGAATTGATTCTGGCTACAAGAGGATGAGCATCTTCGAACCTTGTAGACCAGAACGAAAACCATTAACATCATATTGACCATAATTTATGATAGTTACTGCTCCTAGGGACAATTGTCGAAGGTCTAGTTGTATATTGTGACTCCTATCTACATAATCTCAAAACCAACATAGGAAATTAGGCCTTCCATCTTTTCCCTCTTGACGCATCTGATCATGTTGATTCGATATTGGTTCATGACCACACATCCAATTTTGGGATTCAAACTCACTGTTAGTACAAGGAAACAAACTTATTAAGACAAGAAAAAAGGCTAGCGAGTTACTACAAATTTAGTTTGCACTTATATAAGGAACCGATTCATCTCTTCCATGTTGTTATACATGTAGAGCAAAGAAGTCTTCCATTCATCATTGATGAAATAGTTTGTTATGATGGGTCCTACAGTTTTGCCCCTCCATTGAAAAATTTCAAGACCACTACAAGGGGATCTTCATTGACATGATACCACAATGTAGGTGCGTTGACGTTGTGTTCCTTTGCAAAGTATAGGCCTATGAACGATGCTATCCTTTGTATTTAAATTCTTCAGTGATGCACCCTTCATCTCATCCCTTTGAAGGATCGGTGAGGCGACCAGAGGGGGTGAATGGGAGCCAATCAAAATTTGATGATAAGAACTAGAAAGTGGGCTCTTAACTCCAATTGATATGAAGAAATCGCTCAAACCAAAATAATATCAGCCAACCAGTTCCTAGGACTCACACGAGACCAACAAAACAAATAGATCGCAAATCGAACACCGAAAATCTGAATCGGCCCAAAACCGTGTCGCTATCCGGTGTTGTTTTCAGCAGCTCATAATTCAGTTTTTAAATGCAAAACTGAACAAAATGGACCCTGATTGAGCTGAAATTTTAAACACACCTTGAAAAATGGGTTTTCAAGGTTTCCACAAATTTTGAACTCAAACGGATTAGTAAATCAACCGCAGATCAGAAAATACGAACAAACTTCGTGTTTTGTTGGGGTTTTGCCTTTTTGATCAAAATGAGTTCAGATCAATGCACAACAAGAAAACATTGCAAACCAGAGGATCTTAGTGGTCTAAGGATCGAATCAAACCCATAGAGAAACCCTAAAACAATCCCCAACTCAAGAAATCAAGGATTCTTCCAAAATCCAAAGAAGAAGAGAGGAAACGACATGGAGACAAAATCAAATAAAAAACTTCAGCACATACAAAACTGAGCATGCGACTAGAAAAACATATAGATGGATCTGGCCACCTTCCATTGAATAATCGATGAAGAATACAAAAGCACAGATGAAGAGTTCAAAGCATCTGTTGATCTTGGGCTAAACTAGAGAATGAAAGCTAGGGTTTTCTAAACAAGAGAATAATGTGTAAGCCAAAAAATGGTTGAAACAATCAGCCCACCCATCTATTTATAAAGGGTTAGTACTACTTCCTAAACTACCCTTAGATGCATAGAGCCTATCCACTCCACCAGGGATAAAATGGACCAACTCTTCTAGCCAATCATAGTTTCCCTCTTTATCTGATTGAGTTTCTAATACAATATGAGGAGGTGGGTCCTCACTGTGGTTCACCCACATCTCATAGCCAGACATATAGCCATTATTATAAAGATCTATTGACATAGTCTGTCTGTCAAGGAATGAAATATTCTGACACTTGCTACAAGGGCACCTAACGTCGATTCTAGTCTCCGACCAAGAAAAAGCATGACCGAGAAAAGTGTCATCTTGGGTATTTGCAACTCACCCATTTGATAGATACCCTCTCTTCTTCCATCCTTCATATATTCATCGACGATGCTCCACCATACTAGATGCAAAATGTTAACTTGGATGATTGGTGACGGCAATGGCGAGCTCGCGACGACAGAGAGAGGTCTACGACGTGGACGAGGGCACAACCACCTACGTGGCGTGTGGGGTCGACAGGGAGGATGTTGGCTAGGGCGCAGTTGAGGGAGTAGAGAGGGCGTAGGTGTCGGATCGTGCGCGCCACCGGCTAGGGCGCGGGACCCTGGGCCAGGAGGGAGCAGGGCACTGAGCATGGGTGCGGGACACCGAGAGGGAGCGGGGCACCGGACGAAGGCGCTAGACCGACGATGTGGTGCATCGACGAGGTCGCTAGACCGACGATGGCGTGGGGATGCGTGGATGCGGGGGCAGCAAGGGCGAGAAGAAGGCAGTGACGACAAGTATGTGTGTGTGAGAGAGAGAGAACGAACAACATTGGGTGCAATTGCATATTCAGATGACTTCCGACGGCTTAAAACGACAGCCATCAGAAGTAATGTAACTTCCGATGGCTGGGCCTAGGGATTCGTTGGAAGTAATGTTAGACGGCCGTTAGAAATAGAGCTGGTCATCGAACTTTTTCCTATGTCCTGTTGTGATACCAATGTTTCTTGATCTGGTGTTGTGTCATAGTGCGAGGGCTCCCTTTATTTGTTGCTCAACAAAAATTTTCTACAATCTTATAGATGTATGTGAAATATAAGGGGTCTAGAGAAAAACTAGCATGAAATACAGTAGGGTTTGGCACAATCAACTGATGCTCACTCGACATCGAGCGGTACTATGTGCCATGAGGCAGATACCTTTCTCAGTGAATATCCTTGTTGATTGAAGATTACTTATGTGTAAGGGTTGAGTTGAAAGCTACCACGAGTCCATGACCATGGAATCTGGTAGAGCTTGGGTTATGCAAACTGACAATGGCCCCTCCTTGGCCTAACTGGTTTCGGCTTGGATATGAATCATCACTAAAATTGGCTTAATGTTTTCAGAGCTCTAGAAAAGAACATATTTATCTTTTTTTACCTTTACAATATGCATAAATAATAACATGACCTTAAAAAATCATTAGATCATATGGTATGTGCAATGGCCCTCGCTCCAGGAAATAGTATATGTTTGACATATAAATTAAGCATAAATGTCTGAAAAACTGGCATCAAAAGGTACATGGAAATAGTACCAACATTTGTCCAACCCCAACACCAATAAAGATGCTCACCTTGGTATGTCAGCATTATTTCCTCTAGACTGACAATCTTGCTACTCCATACCCTAGAAAAGAACATTCAAAAGCCATGTCAATGTCTGACAAGGATATGTACCTGTTGGCGCTGATCTGGGCAGCGCCAATCACTAGGTGGTGTACCGCCTGGCGGTGCCCTCTGCGGCGGCACGGACGGTCCACGGCCTTGGGCCGGACGGTCCGCAGCCTTGGGCCGGACGGTCTACGACCTGGGCGTAGGAGCAGTGTCTTCCCTGCGTCACACTGGACGGTCCGCAGCTCTAGGCCGGACGGTCCACGACCTGACGACAGGGTCGTCTTCCTCCTCCTTGATGGAATCTAGATCTCGTCCTCTGGGGGGGAAAGATCTTAAGGTGCTCCGGGTCGACAGGTCACCCGGGGCGTCCCCAGACGACGTGGAGTCGCCTAGTAATTAAGAGATCAATTCGAGGAAGAGGTCTTAGATGGACAACTAGATCTTGCCCCCCAGGAGGGGTGAGATCCTAGGGTCGTCTTGGGATCGGCAGGCCACCCAAGACGGATCTAGACGACGTAGAGTCGAATAGGGGTGGAGGTGGATATGTGGAAGACTACAACTAGAACAACGCTACATCTACTCCTAGGGCAGGAAAAGTAAGTAAAGTAATTGGTTCGATTGGAATGTGTTTGGGGGTTTCTCAATCGACCGTACCCCTTCATATTTATAGGGGAGGAGGTCTGGACCTTTTTCTAAGAGATAGCCAACAAACTCCCACGTGATTAGATGGATAACCACGCACGAGATAAGTATAAACATCCGAGTTAATCTAATCTCGAGACACGCGGACCGTCCGAGCCCAAGGGCCGGACCGTCCGCTCATTTTGGTGTCCAACAGTACCATTTGCTATCTGGGTTAGTAATGGATTGCCTACGAACAATTTCCTTAATACCATAAAGTATTTGTTGAAGCTTTTATTGATTTGTTCGCTATTTATATAATCCACTAGGATATATGTTTTTCCTTATGTGCTATTGCTTTGCTTCTTGTAACAACACCAGGGAAGCTATCTCCATCTTAAATTTTTAGTGCATTAGAAAATGATGAGACTTATATCCATTTTAGCAATTTTGTTTGCCATTTTGTATTTTTCTTTCATGCTTCATGGTTATTTATGTTTCCAGATATCAATGAATGTAAAACACAACACATTTGCAAAGAGAACGAGGTATGCAACAATGTTGTAGGGAGCTACTACTGCACCAATTGCCCTGATAAAACAGAGTACGATGCAGCAACAAACCAGTGCAAAGCAACAAAACAGCTGGGTCTTGTTTTGGGTATGTTCTGTTTAGTTTTCTGAACTATGTTCTAATAAAGCGCATTATGACATTGGCAAAAAATCTTTGTAGGTGTGATTATTGGGCTTTGTGTTGGCTTTGGCATTCTAGTATCTTGCTTGGGCGGGATGCTTGTCATCCGTAGATGGAAAAGGGACATTCAAAAGCAACTACGGAGAAAATACTTTAGAAAAAACCAAGGACTTCTCCTAGAACAACTAATATCATCTGATGAGAATGCCCGCAACAATACGAAGATTTTTTCTCTGGAAGAGCTCAAGAAGGCTACAAATGACTTTGATACATCACGCATACTTGGACGTGGAGGCCATGGAATGGTTTACAAAGGAATCTTGTCGGATCAGCGTGTGGTAGCAATAAAAATTTCCAAGATCATGGAGCAAGGTGAAATCGACAGTTTTATCAATGAGGTCGCCATTCTTTCTCAGATAAACCACCGCAACATAGTACGACTCTTCGGATGTTGTCTTGAAACTGAGGTCCCACTTCTTGTGTATGATTTCGTATCTAATGGTTCTTTGTTCGAAATTCTCCATGCCGCTGAGGCAAGCAACGATTTCCAGTTGTCTTGGGACGATTGCTTAAGGATTGCATTAGAGGCTGCAGGGGCACTTTATTATCTCCATTCTTCAGCTTCAGTCTCAATCTTCCACCGTGATGTCAAGTCCTCGAATATACTTTTGGATGGAAACTACACTGCAAAAGTTTCAGATTTTGGTGCGTCAAGGTTGGTTCCTATTGACCAAACCCATGTTGTTACGAATATTCAAGGCACTTTTGGCTACTTAGATCCTGAGTACTACCACACTGGGCAACTAAATGAGAAAAGTGATGTGTATAGCTTTGGAGTGGTACTTGTGGAGCTACTCCTTCGAAAGAAGCCGGTTTTTACAAATGAGACTGGGACAAAGCAAAATCTGTCCAACTATTTCCTTTGGGAAAAGAAGATGAAACCTGTTACAGAGATAGTGGCTTCTCAAGTTCTCGAGGAAGCAACAGAGGAAGAAATTAACATGGTTGCCTCCCTTGCCGAGAAGTGCTTGAGACTCCGTCACGAAGAAAGACCTACAATGAAGCTAGTAGAAATGACTCTACAGTTTTTGCGAGCAGAGCGGTTGAACTCAAGTAGTGATGTTCCTGCGAGCAAGCAAGAGGTGGAAGAACTTTTGGGTACAAGCACTTCCTATTCTGACACTTTGCTGGACAATAAAGCTGCTACAACATCCCAACAATCAAAGGGATATTATAGTTTGGAGCAGGAGTTTGCTTCTACTACTCTACCACGTTAGATTTGTCACTCGAGTGTGAATTATTACCGTTGTCATTTACGTTATAATTCGTGAACCAAACAACACCTCGGTGCGTTGTCATTTACTTGTTATTCTGTCATGAAAAAGTATATTGACTATGGCAGCAAACGTAGCAGCACCTTGAAACACATTATTACAGATTCTTCAGTTCATTCTTAATAATCTTCCCAGAGCACTGTCTATTAGATATCATCTTCTTCATCTCTATTCTGCAACAACAAGACCATATGTTGTAGAGTAGATGCTAGGATGTCACCACCATCGTCTGGGCTGTTTACGCACCATCGTCTGGACTTTCTCAGTGTCTGGAATCTCTTGTTCAGTCATCTCCCAACCTCTTCATATGCACTTTCTCTGCAATTTAAGAAAAAGACAACACGAACCAAAGTAGCTCGGCATATGCACTTCCTCTGCAATTTAAGGGAAATAATATAATCCACCACTTCATGCCTTCATATAACATGTCAAAACAATTACATGTCCGAATCCTTCCTGCTGCCCCGTGCAATGCAATCCGGGCTCCTGTAGAACGTACTGCAACATACGCATGGAACGTCACAAGAACGAAACTACAACTGTGATGTGCAAGTCTGCAACATAGATCATCGCGCGCAGATGCACTCTGTCAGTGTGTTGGCCTTAGTGGTAGGGGCAGATCCAGAATTTTCCTATAACCCGGGCCAAACCTACTAAATTTCCTTCTATTCCTCTTTTCTTAACCATTTTATACTATATTAAATAGATACTTATATCAATGTTATTCTATTAAGAATCTAATGTGTACGACTGGTGCTACCACGACTTCACCTTCCGCGTCGATACTCTGGGCCCGTCCCACGTGCTCTGTCTGGTTCTCCCACCCCACGTGTCCTGCCTCGACGCCGTGCCCTGTGGGCCTCACGCCCAGCGCCCATGCAACGCTCTATCAGCTACTGCCCTGTGGACCCCCAGCGCCCGTGCAGCCAGCTACTGCACCTACCCAGCACCCGACACCACCCGCACAGCTACCACACCGCGCAAAAAATAGTGCAGAACGACCACTCAAACCCACGCCTCCCGCTCCATAAATTTGGGGCTAACCACCACCATGTGTACCTTAGTGTTTAGAAATAGACAATAATTATATTTGAAGAATTATCTCAATACCTATTTATATGATATATAACAACCATAGCAAAGCACGAGCAACTGGCTAGTAGAGTTATATGGATCAAGCCTTGGGCCACGGACCGGGTGGCCCGGGTGTAGATCGGCCCCTGCTTAGTGGCGTATGTCTCCTTGTCGACGCTGCATGACGCCACGACGAAAATACGACGTTCCTTGAAGAAGATGTTGCACTGGACGATGCCCGGGTGGTTGCAGAAGGGGCAGGTTAAGTCTGTGTCCAGCTTCGGTGCCTTCTTCCCCATCGCTAGCGTAGGTGCAGTGCTGACGTACTGATCTTGGTGAGAGCCGCGAGAGAGAGAGAGAGAGAGAGAGAGAGATTGACGTGGAGAGTCAAGAGACTACACAATGCTGGAGTCATAAGAGAAGTTGCATACCCAGAGTGGCTGGCCAATAAAGTTATGGTCAAGAAATCCAATGGCAAGTGGAGGATGTGTATAGATTTCATAGACCTCAACAAGACATGCCCGAAGGATGAATTTCCGTTGCCAAGAATTGATTCCCTCATGGATGCAGTAGCTACTTCAGAGCTCATGAGTCTACTTGATGCTACTCAAGTTATCATCAGATTTGGATGAAGAAGGAGGATGAGCCGAAGACTAGCTTCATAAACCGAAGTAGCACATATTGATATCTTCAGATGCCTGAGGGGCTCAAGAATGTTGTTGAAATCTTCAGCAGAATGACGACCAATGTGTTGAGCATAGAGCTTGGTAGAAATGTTTTTACTTATGTTGATGATATCATTGTAAGAAGCATGAAGTATCAAAGTCACATCTCAGATCTCTAAAAGACCTTCACCAACATCTGAAGGGCATGCCTAAAGCTTGACCCTAAAAATGTGTATTTGGAGTAAAAAAGGGCAAGTTTCTTGGTTGTCTTGTACTAACAAAATGAATCAAAGCAAACCAACATAAGATAGAGGCTATACTTCAAATGGAGCCGTCGAAGTCAAGAAAAAGGGCTCAAAGGTTAGCAGGGAGGCTTGCCTCATTGAACAGTTCATCTCAAGATCTATAGAACGAAGCTTGCCCTTCTTTGAAGTGCTCAAATCAGTAGAAGTATTCCAATGGTGAGTGTTGGGCGCCTTCCTCTTCCGAAGGTCCTCAAAAACTTAACTAACATGTTTTTCAGTATAACATAGACTGTTACAGGAGGCTTCGGCTTTGAGATGAAGGTGTGCGTGGTATGAAGGTGCAGTCTGAACGAAGGACAAGCTAGCTCTAAAGTTGTGGCTGAAGGAGCTTCGGCTCAGCACGTTGACGATGGTGAAAGGAGAAACCGACTTAAAAGGGAAAAGACTGCTTAGCCCTCGACAACTTGCCTTATGGTCAATAGTAAATGTCAAGGACATGAATGTAATTTCATCCAGGTTGCGTCCTATGCCTATAAATAGATGAACAGTAACACCATACTGTTCACGCTGACTTGTAAATTTGTAATCACTCCTGCGTCACTCTCGCTCTTTTACCTTCTGTCAAGCCGAAGGTACAAATGTAATATAATTACTATTGATGTTTATTCATATTTATAAAATAAGGAGATGAATAATCTAATGATTTGGAATGATTGTTTATATTCTTTTTGTGTTTCGTATGTCTTTATTCATATTTTTACTTACTGAAAGGATGAAGGTATGTCCTTCATGACCTTCGTCTGAAGATCATTATATTCCAAGGGATATAATGCTTCGAAGAACGAAGGTCTTTAATCATTAACAATTGTGTTACTTTGTTCTTGGTGTATAGCATCCAAGAACAAGGACCAACATTGGCGCCCACCTCCGGTGAAGTCATCCGACCACTTTCGGCAAGCATCGACCTTCGTCATGCCGCCGAAGAAGACAGCCGGGCCAGGGGCTGCACTGCAGCCACTAGATGTTAATCAGGAGACGCTACGCGAAGCTAGGAGCTAGAAGAGGAAGGCTACCAGCCCAACACCTTAGGAGGAGGAACTGGACCAAGAGATCAGGGACCTTGAAGCTATCCATCAACATGTTCAAAAGAAGAGAGACAAAATGCTTTGGCTTGCCGATCTCTAGAGAAAGATTGATGAGGCCGCCGAAGAAATGCGCCATCTCACCGAGGAGGACCAAGACTAAAGGCCCCATCACAGGGAGCTTCGTCAAGAGAATTCATACAATGATGATGAATGGTATGGTGATTTTCATCATAGTATTTGCTTTCGATGATGCTTCTCCTTTGGCAGCAGAGTTGCAGGCTACCCCATGACCCCCATCATACAAGCCACCTCAGCTTCCTATGTATGATGGGCACTCAGACCTGAAGCAGTTCTTAATGAGCTACGAGGCAACCATATGTTCATATGGGGGCAATACTGCAGTCATGGCGAAATCCTTCGTCATGGCAGTTAAAAGCGTAGCGCAAACTTGGTACTCTTCTCTTCGGCCAGAGACAATCACATCATGGCAGAAGCTCAAGGATATGCTAATTACTAGCTTCCAAGGCTTTCAAACGAAGACAGTCACTACTCAGGATCTGTTTCAATGCACACAAGACCATGAGGAGTACCTTCAGGCGTATCTCTGAAGGTTCCTACGTCTGAAAGCACAATCGCCTATAGTGCCCAATGAAATTGTCATTGAGGCCATGATCAACGGGCTTTGGCCAGGACCTACTGAAAGGGAAATAGGGTCAAACCTTTTCCTATATGAATTTTGGTGGTTGAATTGCCCAACACAAATTATTAGACTAACTAGTTTGCACTAGAATATATGTTCTACAGGTGCCAAAGGTTCACAACAAACCAATACAAAGATAAAAGAAAGGGTTCAAAACAAAGGAGCAAAGTATACCGAAGACAGCCCTGGTCTGGCGCACCAGACTGTCCGGTGCACCAGGAGGATCCACTCTAAACTTGCCAACTTCGGGAATTCTGGAGGCCGCTCCGCTATAATTCACCGGACTGTCCGGTGTGCCAGTGGAACAACGGCTACTTCGCGCCAACGGTCGTCTGCAAATGAACAGTGAAAGCAAACAGTGCGCGCTTGCGCGCACAGAAGTCAGAGTAGGCGCAAAAGGCGCACCGGACAGTGAACAGGACCTGTCCGGTGCACCACCGGACTGTCCGATGGCCCCACTTGTTAGAGCTCCAACGGTTGAACCCTAACGGTTGGGTGACGTGGCTGGCGCACCGGACTGTCCGGTGTGCCATGCGACAGCAGCCTTCCCCAACGGCCACTTTGGTGGTTGGGGCTATAAATACCCCCCAATCACCACACTTCAAGGCATCCAAGTTTCAGCCATTTGCATTCATACAAGAGCTCTAGACTTCACTCCAAGACACAAACAAGAGATCAAATCCTCTCCCAAGTCCAAAGTTCATTCCAATCAAATATTGACTAGAGAGAGTGACATTTGTGTTCATTTGAGTTCTTGCGCTTGGATCGCTATTCTTCTTCTTTCTTTCTTGTTCCCAACTCAATTGTAATCAAGGCAAGAGACACCAATTGTGTTGTGGTCCTAGTGGGGACTTGGTGTCCCGATTGATTGAGAAGAGAAGCTCACTCAGTCTAGGTGACCGTTTGAGAGAGGGAAAGGGTTGAAAGAGACCCGGTCTTTATGACCACCTCAACGGGGAGTAGGTTTGCAAGAACCGAACCTCAGTAAAACAAATCACCGTGTCATCCGCTCTATTTCCTTGGTTGATTTGTTTTCGCCCACTCTTTCGGACTCGTTTATATTTCTAACGCTAACCCTGGTTTGTAGTTGTGCTTAAAGTTTATAAATTTCAGATTCTACCTATTCACCCCCCTCTAGGCTACTTTCAATTGGTATCAGAACCTGGTGCTTCATTAGAGCCTAACCGCTCAAAGTGATGTCGGGAGAACACGCCAAGAAGGAGATGGTGACCGACGAGAAGCCTGCCACAAGCCACGGGAAGGCTCCATCGGGAGAGTCCCACAACAAGAAGGAGGATTCACCTCCTCACAAGTCGCATCGAAGTGGCGAGAAGAAAAAGAAGATGAAGAAGGTGGTCTACTACGAGACCGACTCTTCGTTGCCATCAACCTCCGGCTCCGACGCGTCGTCCGTAACTTCTAAGCGCCATGAGCACAAGAAGTTTAGTAAGATCCCCTACGCTATCCTCGCATTTCTAAGCATACTCCTTTACTTTCCGTCCCATTAGGCAAACCACCCATGTTTGATGGTGAAGATTATAATATGTGGAGTGACAAAATGAGGCACCATCTAACCTCACTCCACACTAGCATTTGGGATGTTGTTGAGATTGGAGTACAGGTACCATCGCCAGGGGATGAAGATTATGATTTGGATGAGGTTGCCCAAATCCGACACTTCAACTCACAAGCCACCACTATACTCCTCACCTCTCTAAGTCGAGAGGAGTATAACAAGGTGCAAGGGTTGAAGAGCGCCAAGGAAATTTGGGACGTGCTCAAGACCGCGCACGAAGGAGACGAGGTAACCAAGATCACCAAGAGGGAAACGATCGAGGGAGAGCTCGGTCGTTTTATGCTCAACCAAGGAGAAGATCCGCAAGCCATGTACAACCAGCTAAAGACCTTGGTTAATCAAGTGCGCAACCTCGGGAGCACCAAATGGGATGACCATGAAATGGTCAAGGTTATTCTTAGATCACTCGTATTTCTTAACCCCACTCAAGTTCAATTAATTCGTGGTGATCCTAGATATAAACTAATGTCTCCCGAGGAAGTGATAGGAAAATTTGTGAGCTTTGAATTGATGATCAAAGGCTCCAAGAAGATCATCGAGCAAGGCATCTCCTCCACACCCGAAGCACAACCCGTTGCATTCAAGGCAACAGAGGAGAAGAAAGAAGACTCTACACGGAGTAGGGTCCCTATCGATGCCTCCAAGCTCGACAATGAGGAAATGACGCTCATCATCAAGAGCTTCCGCCAAATCCTCAAGCGAAGGAGGGGGAAAGACTACAAGCCCCGCTCCAAGAAAGTGTGCTACAAGTGTGGTAAGCCCGTCATTTTATCGCTAAATGTCTTTTATCTAGTGATAGTGACAGGGATAACGACAAGAGGGGGAAGAAGAAGGAGAAGAAGAGGTATTACAAGAAGAAGGGCGGCGATGCCCATGTTTGCCGGGAGTGGGACTCCAACGAGAGCTCCACCGACTCCTCCGATGACGAGGACGCCGCCAACATCGCCGTCAACAAAGGACTTCTCTTCCCCAATGTCAGCCACAAATGCCTCATGGCAAAGGACGGTAAGAAGAAGAAGGTAAAATCAAGATCCTCCACTAAATATGCAACCTCTACTGATGAGGATAATTCTAGTGATGAGGAGGATAACTTGCTTACTCTTTTTGCCAATCTTAACATGCAACAAAAAGATAAATTAAATGAATTGATTAGTACCATTCATGAGAAGGATGAACTCTTGGATAGCCAAGAGGACTTCCTTATCAAAGAAAACAAAAAGCATGTTAAGACTAAAAATGCTTATGCTCAGGAGGTAGAGAAAAATGAAAAATTAACTAGTGAGCTAAGTAGTTGCCATGACACTATCTCCAACCTTAGAATTGAGAATGCTAATTTGATTGCTAAGGTTGAGAAGTCAAATATTTGTGATGATTCAATTGTCAATCTTAGAAATGATAATGCTAGTTTAATTGCTAAGATTAATCAATTGAATGCCTCTCTTGCTAGCCTTAGGAATGAGAATGAAAAATTAATTGCTAAGGCTAAAGACTTAGATGTTTGCAATGCTTCTATTTCCAATCTTAGAGATGAGAATGTTATTTTACATGCTAAGATTATTGAATTAAATGATTGCAAACCATGTACATTTAGCGTTGATCATGTTTCTATTTGTACTAGATGTAGAGATATTAACATTGATGCTATTCATGATCACCTTGCTATGATTAAACAACAAAATGATCATATAGCTAAATCAGGTGCTAAAATTGCCGAGCATGAACTAGAAAATGAGAAATTTAAATTTGCCCGTAGCATGCTTTATAGTGGGAGACGGCCTGGCATTAAGGATGACATTGGCTTCCAACAGGGGGACAATGTCAAGCTTAATGCCCCTCCTAAAAGATTGTCTAATTTCGTTAAGGGCAAGGCTCCCATGCCTTAGGATAACGAGGGTTATATTTTGTATCCTGCTGGTTATCCTGAGGATAAGATTAGGAGAATTCATGCAAAGAAGACTCATTCTCACCATGCTTTTATTTATAAGAATGAGGCTTCTAGCTCTAGGCGTTCTACACATGTTAAAATGCCTAAGAAGAAAACTCCTATTGCATCAAATGAACATAACATTTCATTTAAGACTCTTGATGCTTTATATGTGCTTACTAACAAATCAGGCAAGGTAGTTGCCAAATATGTTGGGGGCAAACACAAGGACTCCAAGACTTGTGTTTGGGTACCCAAGGTGCTTGTTTCTAATGTAAAAGGACCCAAGACCGTTTGGGTACCTAAGAACAAGGCCTAAATTTGTTTTGTAGGTTTATGCATCCGGGGGCTCAAGTTGGATCATCGACAGCGAGTGCACAAACCACATGACTGGGAGAAAAGAATGTTCTCCTCCTATGAGAAAAACCAAGATCCCCAAAGAGCTATCACATTTGGGGATGGAAATCAAGGTTTGGTCAAAGGATTGGGTAAAATTGCTATATCACCTGACCATTCTATTTCCAATGTTTTTCTTGTAGATTCTTTAGATTACAACTTGCTTTCTGTTTCTCAATTATGCAAAATGGGTTACAACTGCCTTTTTACGGATACAAGTTTTACTGTCTTTAGAAGAAGTGATGATTCAGTAGCTTTTAAGAGAGTATTAGAGGGTCAGCTATACTTAGTTGATTTCAATAGAGCTGAACTCGATACTTGCTTAATTGCTAAGACTAACATGGGTTGGCTCTGGCACCGCCGACTAGCCCACGTTGGGATGAAGAATCTTCACAAGCTTCTAAAGGGTGAGCACATTTTGGGACTAACCAATGTTCATTTTGAGAAAGACAGGATTTGTAGCGCATGCCAAGCAGGGAAGCAAGTTGGTATTCATCATCCACACAAGAATATCATGACAACTGATAGGCCACTGGAACTCCTCCACATGGACCTATTCGGCCCTATAGCTTATATAAGCATCGGCAGGAGTAGTACTGTCTAGTTATTGCGGATGATTATTCTCGCTTCACTTGGGTATTATTTTTATAGGATAAATCTCAAACCCAAGAAACTTTGAAAGGATTCTTGAGACAGGCTCAAAATGAGTTCGGCTTAAGGATCAAGAAGATAAGAAGCGACAATGGGACGGAGTTCAAGAATTCTCAAATTGAAGGTTTTCTTGAGGAGGAGGGCATCAAGCATGAGTTCTCTTCTCCCTACACGCCACAACAAAATGGTGTAGTGGAGAGGAAGAATAGAACTCTATTGGACATGGCAAGGACCATGCTTGATGAGTACAAGACTTCGGATCGGTTTTGGGCCGAGGCGGTCAACACCGCTTGCTACACCATCAACCGGTTATATCAACACCAAATCCTCAAGAAGACATCATATGAACTACTCACCGGTAAAAAGCCCAATGTTTCATATTTTAGAGTCTTTGGTAGCAAATGCTTTATTCTTTTTAAAAGAGGTAGAAAGTCTAAATTTGCTCCTAAGGCTGTAGAAGGCTTTTTACCTGGTTATGACTCAAACACAAGGGCATATAGAGTCTTTAACAAGTCCACTGGACTAGTTGAAGTCTCATGTGACATTGTGTTTGATGAGACTAACGGCTCTCAAGTAGAGCAAGTTGATCTTGATGAACTAGATGATGAAGAGGCTCCGTGCGCAGCGCTAAGGAATATGTCCATTGGGGATGTGTGTCCTAAAGAATCTAAAGAGCCTCCACAAGCATAAGATCAACCATCTTCCTCCATGCAAGCATCTCCACCAACTCAAGATGAGGATGAGGCTCAAGATGATGAAGAAGAAGATCAAGAAGATGAGCCACCTCAAGAGGACGGCAACGATCAAGGGGGAGATGCCAATGATCAAGACAAGGAGGATGAGCAAGATCCAAGGCCACCACACCAAAGAGTCCACCAAGCAATCCAATGAGATCACCCCGTGAACACCATCCTAGGAGATATTCATAAGGGGGTCACCACTCGATCTCGTGTTGCTCATTTTTGTGAACACTGCTCTTTTATTTCCTCTATTGAGCCACACAGGGTAGAGGAAGCACTTCAAGATTCGGATTGGGTGCTGGCGATGCAAGAGGAGCTCAACAACTTCACGAGGAATGAGGTATGGCATTTAGTTCCACGTCCTAACCAAAATGTTGTAGGAACCAAGTGGGTCTTCCGCAACAAACAAGATGAGCATGGTGTGGTGACAAGGAACAAGGCACGACTTGTGGCCAAGGGGTATTCACAAGTCGAAGGTTTGGATTTTGGTGAAACCTATGCACCCGTAGCTAGGCTTGAGTCAATTCATATATTGCTTGCCTATGCTACTTACCATGGCTTTAAGCTCTATCAAATGGACGTGAAGAGTTCCTTCCTCAATGGACCTATCAAGGAAGAGGTCTATGTTGAGCAACCTCCCGGCTTTGAAGATAGTGAGTACCCTAACCATGTATATAAACTCTCTAAGGCGCTTTATGGGCTCAAGCAAGCCCCAAGAGCATGGTATGAATGCCTAAGAGATTTTCTTATCACTAATGGCTTCAAAGTCGGCAAGGCTGATCCTACTCTCTTTACTAAAACTATTGAAAATGATTTGTTTGTATGCCAAATTTATGTTGATGATATCATATTTGGGTCTACTAACAAATCTATTTGTGAAGAGTTTAGTAGGATCATGATACAAAAATTCGAGATGTCTATGATGGGGGAGTTGAAGTATTTTTTAGGATTTCAAGTGAAGCATCTCCAAGAAGGCACCTTCATTAGCCAAATGAAGTACATTCAAGACACACTCACCAAGTTTGGAATGAAGAATGCCAAGCCCATCAAGACACCCATGGGAACCAATGGGCATCTCGACCTCAACACGGGAGGTAAATCCGTAGATCAAAAGGTTTACCCGTCGATGATAGGATCCTTATTCTATTTATGTGCATCTCGACCGGACATTATGCTTTCTGTATGCATGTGTGCAAGGTTCCAAGCCGACCCTAAGGAAGTTCACCTTAGGGCCATGAAGCGAATCTTGAGATATTTAGTTCATACACCTAAGTTTGGTCTTTGGTACCCCAAGGGATCCTCTTTTGATTTACTAGGATATTCTGATGCTGATTGGGCAGGGTGTAAGATTGATAGGAAGAGCACATCAGGAACTTGTCAGTTTCTGGGGAGATCCCTGGTGTCTTGGGCTTCAAAGAAACAAAACTCAGTAGTTCTTTCTACCGCCGAAGCTGAGTATATTGCCGCAGGCCATTGTTGCGCACAATTGCTTTGGATGAGGCAAACCATTAGGGACTATGGCTACAAATTTAGCAATGTCCCTCTCCTATGTGATAATGAGAGTGCAATCCGCATGGCGGATAATCCCGTTGAGCACAGCCGCACTAAGCACATAGCCATTCGGTATCACTTTTTGAGAGATCACCAACAAAGGGGGGATATCGAGATAGCCTATATAAACACCAAACATCAATTGGCCGATATCTTTACCAAGCCACTAGATGAGAAAACCTTTACCAAACTTAGGAATGAGCTAAATATTCTTGATTCTAGGAATTTTGATTGATTCTTTGCACACATAGCTCATTTATATACCTTTGATCATATCTCTTTTATGTCTATGACTAATGTGTTTTCAAGTGCAATCTTATGCTTAGTCATAGAATTGAAAGGAAAATAGAGTAGTCGGCAAAGAAGGCGCTTCTACTCAACTCCATTGATATTTGCCGGTATTCCGCATTGCTATCCACTTTGGTATAATCTTCACTCATCTCTATTTTTTTTTGCCATTGGGGAGAAAGTAAAAGGGCTTATATTTCACTCACAAGTATCCGTTTTTGGCGATTCATGCCAAAGGGGGAGAAAGTATGAGCCCAAAGCAAAAGGACCGCACCACCACCAAATTTTAAAAATGAAGTTTTTTAAATTGGTATCTTATTGTGTTCAAAAAGGGGGAGAAAGTAGTATCTTCAAAACTTGTAAAACTCTCTTGAACACTAAGAGGAGAATTTCATTAAGGGGGAGTTTTGTTTAAGTCAAAGGAAAAACATTTGAAACAGGGGGAGAAAATTTCAAAATCTTGAAAATGCTTCTTTCAATCTTATTCATATACTTTTGACTATTTGCAAAATTTTTTGAAAAGAATTTTACAAAGGATTTGCAAAAACAAAACCCGTGGTGCAAGCGTGGTCCAAAATTTTAAATAAGAAGAAAACAATCCATGCGGTATCTATTGAAATAATAATATTGGTTTGAATTCCAAGTAACCTTTGCACTTAAATTATGCAAACTAGTTCAATTATGCACTTTTATATTTGCTTTGGTTTGTGTTGGCATCAATCACCAAAAAGGGGGAGATTGAAAGGGAAATAGGGTCAAACCTTTTCCTATATGAATTTTGGTGGTTGAATTGCCCAACACAAATTATTAGACTAACTAGTTTGCACTAGAATATATGTTCTACAGGTGCCAAAGGTTCACAACAAACCAATACAAAGATAAAAGAAAGGGTTCAAAACAAAGGAGCAAAGTATACCGAAGGCAGCCCTGGTCTGGCGCATCGGACTGTCCGGTGCACCAGAAGGATCCACTCTGAACTTGCCAGCTTCGGGAATTCAGGAGGCCGCTCCGCTATAATTCACCGGACTGTCCGGTGTAACACCGGACTGTCCGGTGTGCCAGCGGAGCAACGGCTACTTCGCGCCAACGGTTGTCTGCAAATGAATAGTGAAAGCAAACAGTGTGCGCCTGCGCACGCAGAAGTCAGAGCAGGCACAGAAGGCACACCGGACAGTGAACAGGACCTGTCCAGTGCACCACCGGACTGTCCGGTGGCCCCACTTGTTAGAGCTCCAACGATTGAACCCTAACGGTTGGGTGACGTGGCTGGCGCACCGGACAGTGTCCGGTGGGGCACCGGACTGTCCAGTGCGCCATGCGACAGCAGCCTTCCCCAGCGGTCACTTTGGTGGTTGGGGCTATCAATACCCCCCAACCACCACACTTCAAGGCATCCAAGTTTCAGCCATTTGCATTCATACAAGAGCTCTAGACTTCACTCCAAGACACAAACAAGAGATCAAATCCTCTACCAAGTCCAAAGTTCATTCCAATCAAATAGTGACTAGAGAGAGTGACATTTGTGTTCATTTGAGTTCTTGCGCTTGGATCGCTTTTCTTCTTCTTTCTTTCTTGTTCCCAACTCAATTTTAATCAAGGCAAGAGACACCAATTGTGTGGTGGTCCTTGTGGGGACTTGGTGTCCTGATTGATTGAGAAGAGAAGCTCACTTGGTCTAGGTGACCGTTTGAGAGAGGGAAAGGGTTGAAAGAGACCCGATCTTTGTGACCACCTGAACGGGGAGTAGGTTTGCAAGAACCGAAACTTGGTAAAACAAATCACCATGTCATCCACTCTATTTCCTTGGTTGATTTGTTTTCGCCCTCTCTTTCGGACTCGTTTATATTTCTAACGCTAACCCCGGTTTGTAGTTGTGCTTAAAGTTTATAAATTTCAGATTCCACCTATTCACCCCCTCTAGCGACTTTCACCTACAGCTCAATATTTTGCCAGGAAGCCCCCACAAACTTTGGAGAAGCTTTTTTAGAAGATGGATGAGTATATCCAGGCTGATAATGATTTTCACCAAAGAAGGGAGGAAGCATACATGTTTTCTTAGATGGCCAGGGGCTTCGGAGGAAGAATTCACCCCAGGCACGTCTGGTCGATCCATAATTCCAACCCAAGTGATGATAGAGGAAGTCAACCTCAAAGGCAACAACATAGCTCCCAGTCATCTGGGCCACAACAAAGCTCCTTTAGGCCACCAGCCCCAAGAGGCAGAGGGGGCAGAAGCTTCGGAGGAAGATACGGAGATCAGCCCAGAAGACTATTTTGCTTATTCTGCGGTGAAGACAAAGGCCACACCACAAGAACATGCCAAGTCACAATTCAGAAGCAAAAAGAGATTGCCAAAGCTGAGGCATGGCAGAATCAGCCTAAGCAGGTCCTACATACTGCTTCATGCTATTCTCCCTATGTCCTAAAGTACGTAGGTAATCAACAGCCTACAGCCTCTGTCGCTTTGGCAAGCCTCTCTCAAGCTTCCTAGGCCTAGCTCCCACCACCACCACCGCTACCACCTACTCTGGCCCAAAGCCAGCAGCTAGAAGGGCATCAGCACGCTCAACAGGAGCGTGATTTTCGGGAGGAGTCCGAAGCTCGCACAGTCAATAGTACTATGCCTGAATCCAAGCACATCTACTAAAGAATATCCTACCCTTGGTGTATCTTTATCTTTTCTATCATTTTATTTTTCTTGTATGAAAAACAAGTCACGAAGGACTGAATTCTGATTTCATGTAATAATAGTGCTGGTATCATTGAGTGAAATGCTCCCTCTTAACAAACTTCCAAAGCTATAGAAGTCATTCTTAAGGGAGCGCAGAGTAAGTTTCGAAGCTACAAAAGCCATTCCTAAGGGAGCGCAGAGTAAGTTCCGAAGCTCAAAAGTCGTTCCTAAGGGAATGCAGAGCCAAAATACCACTGAAATATAAGGTGAAGAAGCTCCAAAGTCGTTCCTAAGGGGATGCAGAGCTTAAATACCTCCAAAATAGAAGGTGAAGAAGCTCCAAAGTCATTCCTAAGGGGATGCAGAGCTTAAATACCACTGAAATAGAAGGTGAAAAAGCTCCAAAGTCGTTCCTAAGGGGTTGCAGAGCTTAAAGACTCCAAGGACGTCCCTAAGGGGATGCAGAGTCTTGAGTATTTCAGTGTGGGCATGTGTCTTCGGCATAAACATCATGTTGCATCATATCATTGCATCATTCCGCATAGCATTACATCATACATCATATCGCATCAACAGCAAAGATTGAACACGAAGCAAATCTTCGGCAATAACTTGATGAATGAAAGTGTACTGAGACACGAAGCAAACCTTCGACAAATACGATCTTACCAGGAAAGTCTATTGACAACAGTATCACACAACAACTTTGCTATAAAAGGGCTCTTTTATTTATGAAGCATGAAAAGAAGGGAAGGTGTTTTTTCGCCGAAGGCTCAAAAATGGTATGTGTGTAAATTTCATGCATCGCAAAGAAATATATTACATATACATGTTTGATAATTGTTTCATACCCAAATGTTACATTGTATCATCACAACAAAAGCCTAGTCTTCTTTGAGAATTTTCTCGGTGGCTTCATTCAGCAGTCTATCGATGACTTCGTCGATGATGGTATTGGCAACACTCATCACATCCAGCGCCTCTTTCATAACGGGATCGGCCTGGGGATCGTATGGCTCGAGTAGCGGTGAAAGTTCAGCTGTAGTAAACAAATCGTTAGTCCAAAGCTAGAAAACAAACACCGAAGCTAAAATTCAATAATAATACCTATACGCCTTGCGCACTCGGCAGCTTTTCCGGCTCGCTTAGTTTCTTCTCAGGTGAAAGTCGCCTAGAGGGGGGGTGAATAGGCGGAATCTAAAATTTATAACTTAAAACACAATCTACAAGCCGGGCTTAGCGTTAGAGTAAAATCCGAGTCCGAGAGAAAGGGGAAAACAAATCAAAAGCAAATAAAACGGATGACACAGCAATTTGTTTTACCAAGGTTCGGTTCTTGAGAACCTAGTCCCCATTGAGGTGGTCACAAAGACCGGGTCTCTTTCAACCCTTTCCCTCTCTCAAACGGTCACCTAGACCGAGTGAGCTTTCTCCTTAATCAAATGGGTCACTTAGACCCCACAAGGACCACTACACACTTAGTGTTTCTTGCTTTGATTACAAGTTGCTTGAGAACAAGAAAGAGGAAGAAGAAAGCGATCCAAGAACAAGAGCTCAAAGAACACGAGCAAAACACTCTCTCTAGTCACTAGTTGTTTGGAGTGGATTTGGGACTTGGAGAGGCTTTGATTCTTTTTAATTGTGTCTTGTATTGATTGCACTAGCTCTTGTATTGAATGAGATGTCTGAAAAACTTGGATGCTTGGAGTGGTGGTGGTTGGGGGGTATTTATAGCCCTCAACCACCACATAGTCGTTGGGGAGGCTGTCTGTCCGGTGCGCCATCCACGTCACCCAACCGTTAGGGTTCTAGCGGTTTGGATGGGTGGAGCTCTGACTTCATGTCGCACCGGACACTCCGGTGCTGCACCAGACAAGTCCTGTTCACTATCCGGTGCGCCTCTGACTCCTGCTCTAACTTCTGCGTGCACTGTTCATGCACTATTCACACATTTGCAGACGACCGTTGCGCTATTAGCCGTTGCTCCGCTTGGTGCACCGGACAGTCCGGTGGCACACCGGACAGTCCAGTGAATTATAGCGGAGCGGCGCCTGAGAAACCCAAAGGTAAAGAGTTCAGACTGTATGGTCCCTGTTGCACCGGACACTGTCCGGTGGCACACCGGACAGTCCGGTACGCCAGACCAGGGTTCTCTTCGATTTCTTTTACTCCTTTCTTTTGAACCCTAAATTGATCTTTTTATTGGTTTGTGTTGAACCTTTATGCACCTGTAGAATACATAATCTAGAGCAAACTAGTTAGTCTAATATTTGTGTTGGGCATTCAACCACCAAAATCATTTATAGGAAAATGTTTGACCCTATTTCCCTTTCAATCTCCCCCTTTTTGGTGATTGATGCCAACACAAACCAAAGCAAATGTATAAGTGTAGAATTGAACTAGTTTGCATAATGTAAGTGCATAGGTTACTTAGAATTAAAACAATTTATAATTTCACTAGATATGCTTGGATGCTTTCTTTTATTTAACATTTTGGACCTCGCTTGCACCACGGTTTTGTTTTTGCAAATTCTTTTGGAAAATCTTTTCAAAGTCTTTTTTGCAAATAGTCAAAGGTATATGAATAAGATTTCGAGAAGCATTTTCAAGATTTTGAAATTTTCTCCCCCTGTTTGAAATGCTTTTCCTTTGACTTAAACAAAACTCCCCCTGAATGAAATTCTCCTCTTAGTTTTCAAGAGGGTTTTGAGATATATATCAATTTGTAATATAGATACCAATTGAAATATAATTTCTAGAGGAATACCAATTTTGAAAATCTACCAAATCAAATACATTTAGATACCAATTTGAAAAGTTCTTGAAAATTTTAAAATTGGTGGTGGTGGTGCGATCCTTTTGCTTTGTGCTAATACTCTCTCCCCCTTTGGCATTAATCACCAAAAACGGAGACTTTGTGAGCCCTTTAACATTTTCTCCTCCATTGGTACAAGTAAATATGAGTGAAAAGATTATACCAATTTAGGAGGGTTGTTGTGGCAAAACCTCCCAAGTTATTGGGCCCACATGCACCTGTCCTTGTCTCAAAGACCTCAGACTGCTATGCATGTGCACCAGATAACTTAACAGGATCCGTCCGATTGCCCCAAGGACACTGGATAAACCACTTACAACCAGAACCGCGGGATTAAGTAAACACATATCACACACACCAACAGTTTGCAGTGGAAATCTTATTACCAAATTTTACAAGTTACAAAAATGTTACTTTGTACATGATCGGAGTGATTACAAAAGTATAAGTTTGAAATATATGCTAGCTCAAGTGACCATCCTCAATAAGAAGTATAGAAGAGTTACTTAGACTTATAAGAAGGCCGAGCCCACCGGCACTTAACACCATCAACAACAGCACAAAAATAAACCTGAAAAACAACAGGGAATAAAACCCTGAGTATGGAATACTCAGCAAGACTTACCCGACTAAAGAAAAGACTCTCAAGGATATGCTGGATTTGGGAATCAAGGAGAGGCTTTAGCAAGAATCAACTTAGATACTTTTGCAGAAATAGCTTACTAAAGTGAGTCCTTACTTTCAATATTTTAACGCCAGATTAAGTATTAATAGACTCTGTTTGCATCTGGTCTAATTTCACCATCTCATCAATACAATATCATTTTTATTCATGAGGTTCACATCCTGACTTAGGTTGTAGGGCAGTGACCAAGTCTCCACTATCCGGGGATAAAACGGCGATCCGAATCGATTTACTCAGCTGAGGATCTCTAACCACACGACATATGTAGCACTTAACCCTTGCATATGTCAACTCGCCACCGGGGTTCTTAAGACCAGATCAGGTTCACGCCAACCGAGAGCACAGATACACCACCGTCCAGCCTCTTGCCACGGAGGGTACACGCTACTCTCGCCATCTCTCCACTCCCATTGCGTGGTATCTTATTCTGGTATTAGTCTGCCCGAGGCAAAGCTTACCCTGTCCCATATCCAGGGCATGTGGCCAGTTAAGATAGTCTTTGATCAGCAAGCCTACATATGCATCCAATCCTTAATCAATCTGGGTAGAACATCACCTGTTCCTAGCCCAAGTCTCGATTTAAGTACTTCCATCCTTAGAATTGTTTGTATTCCTTAAGATGAAAAGAGCATCAAGGGAAACTTTGCAGTAAGATCCCACCATGCTCTCAATGAAAATATTCTTGCATGTAGAAGCCATCTTTCCTCAGGATAACCCCTGAGCTAGGCCTTAATGCAAAAAACAACTTCTATCCACAAGTTCTAAGCAGGGCTAAGCATTTTGTAAATCATATTTTGATACTTCACCAGAAGTATCTATAAAGGTATGGATTTCAAGGAAGGCAATGCATCAAGTAGTTTCCAAGCAATTCCTATAAACTTAATGCACATTTCACTAGACTTAAAGTGTGCAAAAAATTATTTAAAAACACAAGGAAGGGGTTGCATGCACCGGGGCTTGCCTGGAATAACAATACGTTAGTGTTTGTTAGACGATGCTCGCTTGTCGATCATCTCTTAGTTGAGCACTTGCTTGATTTATCCATCTTCAGATTGGCCCGACTAACGACATCGTCTTGCGGAGATGTCCACCTCTTTGCATCATCTTGGGGAATAACTTGGCTCTGATCCTCCGCATCACGTGATCACTAGCGTTCCTAATGAGATGCATAATGCATATGAATGAACATTCGAAGGAATGACGCAAAATATTACGATGCTACGCAATAAAGAATTAGACACTTAATGGCGAGGCATTTCAACACCCATGAGTAAACTCTAGACGTCGATAAATGACTAAACACCATAATCTCGCTTCTCTAGCTTATCCGGATCTAACTCAACATCACGAAACAATAATTTATCACAAGATCTATGCTTTACTTAGCTAAAGCATAACACTGAAGGCAAACAATACTTAGACACATCAACCACGGATACCTATAGTTTAAGGTAACGAATAGAAATACTTTAATTAGCCTTTAGAACTACTAATCTAGATTATCATGTATAGCACATCAACTAAATCAAGCATCATGCCACTTATTCTAACAAGTAGAGCCTTATCAAACCACATAGAGTTTTCACAAGTCCATAATTTAAAATCTAAAGACCTAAAACACTAATGGATGATGACCACTAAGTAGCTTTTGGATTTTAACTAAAGCGGACCAACCGATGCTACTTACCCCCAACTGATTTGGACCACGATAAATAGTTATTCAAGATTATTAATTTAAACGATCAATATTCTTCTATGTGATTTAACCGATCACCCAACATAGAATACGACTACTAGAGCAAAGCATCGACTTCTTTAAACAAACATCACAAGCAACAAACTATACACCTTTAATACACTTAGCTTAAACACAACTAATCAGCTAATTAATTAAATCTTAAGCTCAGTGGTCTAAGGAATTTAAATCTAGAACAAGAATAAAAGCGCATCACTTTTTAGACCACGCGACTGGATTAAATTACATACCACCCTAAGCTATCATATATAGCCTACCATTAATTTTATCAAACAATTATAATTCGTCATAAATAATACTAATAATATTATTGCTTAGACATTTTAAAATACTAAATTTAAACTTTACTCACTAATCTACCATATGTCACATAATTAACATTTCAAACCTACCCATTATTAATTCAAACATTCATCGGATACGAAACACCGGTTTAATCTTCTCGCATAACCTATATCGTTAAACCTAAACTTAGCTACGCAGCGTGATGACTTCGCAATCGTGGACACAATTACCATGCCACCTGTAGCCTCGTATTCCTACAAGCGTCAAATAAATACGTGCCTAAGCTACAAGCGAAATAATCGTCGCGACAAACATACCTAACCATGCCATTAATCGGACCAGCTAACAAAATAATAAATCAGCTCACCAGGGCTAATTCTGACTTGAAACCATGAAATCGGCAACGCGGTCCGGCTTGCATATATCATCGATACTTGACGAGCATTGCACTAGCGCTTCCCTTTCGTCTTCTGGTGCAACAATGACACAGAAAAAATGACGCGGAGACGTACGACGGCTACATGGACAGTGTTGGGTATGGTCGAGTCCACGCAGAGCTCCAAATCAACGGCCACTAGGACGAGCTGGGACAATCTGACGATATCGGCTAGCTGGAGCGCTGGGAAGCTCGGCAGACGCAGTCAAAAAAATTGGCGAGCGTACGCGGGGCGAGAGGCCGACGCAGGAGAGCAGAGAAGCGGCTGGGCGCGCCTAGAAGAAGCCAGCAAGCTCACGGCAGAGATGGGGCGCGCCAGAGAACCCCACGATGGCCAGACGAGTGGGAGGAACTCGATTGGAGGGGGCGAGCAGAGAGAGAGGCGAGTGGAGGGAGGAACTCCGAGCTGGGCGCGCTGGGAAGCCGCGGGCCAGCCAGGGAGCTCCGCGAGCTAGGAAATGGAGCTGGGCACTCGGCCATGGAAGCAGGGGCAGGGGCGCAGGTGACCAGGGAGCTCGGTGAGGCGCCAGGAAGAAGATGACCGAGCTGGGTGGACGCGTGCAGGAAGACAGCGAGGAGATTCCACCGGAGGCTGAGCACGAGCGCGCGGGGAAGGGGATAAGCTCCGTGAAAAAAATCTAGAGAGGGAGAGACGAGCTGGGGGAAGCAAGTGCTGCAGCGGCTTCAACAGAAAAAAAATCCCACGGCGTGGATAGGAGCAAGAGACTTGAGCGGTGGGAGGATGAGATCACCTGACGCGGTGGCTGAAACAAAAATTCTAGGGGAGAGAGAGATCCGTGAGGATGTTTCCTATTTTTTTAATCTTTCCTTTTTTACCGAAAATCATAGATATTTTTAAATTGAGATTTTTAGCGATGAATAAAGGGTCGACGCGCTACACGACTACACATACTATTTTCTCAGATTTTGAAATAGGGAACCGAATTGGCTATCAATTGTTCCGTTTTGGTTTGTTTAAACAGCATGCCCCAAGTAGCGCATTTACCGAATTTATAGAGATTGCTCGAACTGAGCGAAATACTCAAGTGACAATTTTAGTTCGTCTCAATCGGTTAATTTAAACTGACACTAGGCCCGACATTTTAGATAAATTTTAAATGGAGCGAGCCAAATACGGCATCGCAATCAGAATTCCACGGAGACGATGTCAGCATTGTCACAGGAGCGAGATAGATGGATTAACCCAGACGAAATCAGATTCAATATTTTAGCTGACGTTTGATTTAGCGAAACCTAAACAAATTTCGCCTGCTATCTGAATATTCCATTGGAAAACAATTCAAGTAACAATCCTGCGCCTGGTTTTTCTCGGATTCCAAGTGTGGTCCGATTTAATTTTACATTAAAACTTTTGTCACCGAGTTCAAATTAATTTGCCCGAGACAAAAAAATCACAAGACTGGGTAAAGTTTCCAGACTCGTATTGCATAATTAATGAATTTTAAATAGGCACAGGACTCGCAAGCCTTCAGAACAATTACGTTCTGCTGTTCACGAAAATTTTAGGAAGAGTCTAAATAGACAGAAACAGATGCGATATTAAAACCGCGATAGACAAAGATGATTAAAATTTAGCATCCGTTTTATCCACTGATTTTACGTGCTTAAATCCATACTCATTATCGAACACCTGGGGTGTTACAACCCTCCCCCTTAAAAGAATCTCGTCCCGAGATTCAGAATGAAAGACTTCTAAGAGTAGAGAAGTATGTAACCCATGTCCATATCAGCGATAATCATAAGGCAGTTCTGAGCGAAGACGAGTGCCTCAGGATATGGTTTCTCTAGTGGACATAACAAGTATCGCCGTAGGCAAATTTAAAGATGTTCACCAATAAAGACAATATCTGCCAGAGGAACACATAAGGTTCCATGTGTGCAGTTTGCTTTTTTGATGACACTGTACTATCTGTGTCTATTGGGCGAGCGGTGGATATGCGACTTTACCCAAACAGAATCAGATGCACCATCTTGGGTAAAACACACAAAAGGAGGTCTACCAACAGGTGGTTATTTGAGGAATTCAAGTTCCAGGAAGATAAATTAAATTCGAGGAACACTTTAGTGAAGATGATCAACAAAGGTTGACTTCACAATCAATCCACTTTATCAAGCACTAGGCATGGCTCGACTTGATCACACATGCTGGAAAAGCACACGCGAGTCGATCAAGGCACGACTAACGCAATGATTAGGTGGTTACTGGCCGACTTAATTTGATCTTTGTAAGTACTTTCTTATGAGGGGTTGAACCAAAGTAAGTTTAGACAACTCGACAAAACGATCTCTAAACTCAACCTTTGATCGCGATGCAGTTACAAGTTAGTAAAACCAACTTGTTGAACTACCTTTGACATTGAGCAGGTCCTCTCAGTACCATCGGTAAGCCAAGGGTTGCGAGTTCACTTTTGCTAGCAAAAGGTCATGCATTCGGGTAGAAATCCATTTGGTCAGGTTGTTCATCCATTTTGAGAGCTAATCAGTTGTCTCTCGACACTAAAAAGCTCCAAGGCTTCACCTTTACACAAAAGATGTAAAGGGAACGTGTACAAGTAGTCACTACCAAGATCAAAAGAAAATGAGACCACACATGGGAAGTGGTATGCCCCTTTTGATCCAACAGAGATGATAGATGTTGCTTGGTCACTTCGACAAACAACATCGAAATTATTTCAAGGGAAGGTCAACGGAAGATAACACCTCAGTGTAATTCCATGATGGATCATGACTAGAGACTTTGATACCGACATGCGCCAAGTAGAAGAACCTTGCGTGTACATTCACAAGGGGCTCTCAGTTTCGCTGCGGTACCATAAGTCCTTAACCATGACACCGTTACAAAACCGACACCAATAATGAATCTCACGTGGTAAGAACAATTTGTGCAGAGATAACATATCGATATAATCTCATAATGGACTATGACTACTAACGGTGATACCAGCGCGTGCCAAGTAGCGCAACCATGTGCTGACAATCCACAGGAGGCCCTCAGTTTTGGCGCGGCATCATCAATTTTAGTCATAACGCCAATACCAGACATAACCAATAAGAAATCTCACACAACACAAATGAATTGGGCAAGGGTGACAATATACAAAGATACTCTACCTGTCAAAACGGTTACAAGTAGAGAGCCAAATAGATCATGGCCCAATGAAATGAACAAGGCATGGCCATAACCTAAATTTGATGAAAGGAGTATGATGGGAGACTTTTAATTGAGCCCCAAACATATTTCTATGCCCATCATAGGGATTACAAGGTCAAGGATTAGTATATGACTAGATGCGGAGTAAAAATAATCATGAGATTAAGTTGGTATGCCTTCGATAGAAATGAGGAAATCAAAGGCATCAAACTCAAGAAAACGATGAGACATGTCTTTCCTAGGTTAGGTTGATGAAATAACGACATGATCTTCAAGGAGAGGCAAAGTAGGGGTATCTACTTGCACCAACCGAACAAGAGAATGGTTTTGGTTGGAAACATGACTCGATATTCTTGTTTTAAGCCTAGGTACACTTTATGTCCAACAAAGAAATTATCTAAGCATTTATTTGTATGTGTTTGGTCATAGAGTGATAACAGAAAAATCAACTTTAGGTCATGGTTCACTAACTAAGAACATGGCCTAGTTTTGGGTTTAGGCAAACAAGTCACCAACAGTCTATCGGCACATCCATACAAGAGCAAACACATATAACACCTAAATAGATTACCTAAAGAATGGAGGACAACTATTTCATCGAAGTCCATACTACAACATTACACCACATTATCTACAATCATTGGTTACTGGAATAAGGCGAGAGAAGCATTTTGGGATGTATAGGTGACAAACATGATGCAACAATCAGGATGCATGCTCGTTCTAGTCGTCCTCACTGATTTTGCCAACATAGTGTGGCCATAGCGTTCTATATCGGTGGCATACGTTCTCTCTCGGTATTTTGCTAGTCGTCAACTACACATACGTTTTCGAGGTTAGAGTACCTGCAGAAAATTCCATCACAGCCCATTTTCCCATGATGCAAGATCCACACATGACAGTTTTATCACAGTGTATACTCCATATATTTCTATATGGAGGCCAACTCATCATTAAGCGCTGAGCCACGCATAGGTGCCGTTGCCACAATTTAACCATAGGGCAACTCATTATGGTAACTCACCTTCTTACCTGAGCGTAGGTGCGTCGTTACAAGTACATTACACTTCTCAGTATTCCCATGTCTGTATACCCATACACATCCATGGGGTACTGAATTCTCGGAAAAGTAAATACTCCACATCGCAGCTCTCGTATATACATATGTAGAACATGTATATAGTCAAGCGCATTTTATACTCTTCCCTAGACCGACGTTTGTTCGGTCATGCCCTCACATCTCACCTTACCTTGAGCGTCGATCCATTCAAAACTGAATGGCCTCAAAAATAACATTACACATGTATGCAATACCCACCCGGTTGTGGGTTAGTGGTTTTGAACTAAGCCACCTGATAGTCCTTAACTTAGGGCTTAATAGAGGATGTCGCTGTAACACCCTGAATTTGGGGGTATAAAATTTCTTTTCTAATATCCACCAAATTCAGGTGTTACTCTCTCAGTTCTTCGCTTTCCTTTCTCTTTTCACTAAAAATGGAGAATCATTTTGTTTTATATTAGCGTAAACCTAGTGGAATGAGCCCTATAGGCACTTTGGTTGTTGCATTCATGCTGTTGCATAGTGTTTCTAAGTGCAAAATGTGTTTGAAATATGTTAACATATCTTATAGAAGCGCTCGGTAAATTTTCATATTTTTCGGAATATTTTTCTATTTTCCGGAAACCAAAATCTATTTATTTGTGGAACCTAAAAATGTTTTCAGAAATTCTAATTATGTTTTTTGAGTTCATTAGGTGCCAAAACATTTATAGGAATTTTTCTGGAATTTTTGAAAGTATCTATAATATTTTGAGCATAAAATATGGATTTCTAGGCTTTTTCGAATTTTAAAAATAGTAAAATCCGAATTTTAACCGAATTTTTATCTCGTCCAAACCCTAGGTATATATACATGTCCGGCTTCATCACGTCGAGCCCGTTCCAGAACACAAAACGTTTCCCCCAAATCCAATCCCTAGCTCCCGGTATTGCTCGCCGAAGTTCGGGGCGGTTCCAACTCCGGCAACAACTCCGGCGAGCAATTACTCCCAATCCGTGCATCGTCTGCGGAATCCGAGGGTACCGCTGCGTTCGTCTCGTCGAAGGCTTCGTCGCAGCGCGTTCGGTTCATCGATTGGATCCCCGAATCTCCGGCAATCGACGGATTTCTCCTCGGCTCCGGCGAGGGTCTTCTTCCCCGGTGAGAAACCTCCATTGTTGCACCTAGGGTTTCTTCGTTTCTTCGTTTTCCCATCCGTGCAGAGGCTCTCCCACTCTCCCCTCACCTTCCCCGGTAGCGGCGCCCCTCCCCCCTCCGTTTCCCCTCCTCGACGGCGCCCCTTTCTCCCTCCCCGACGGCGGCGGCGGTGGCCGGCGGTGGCGCCCGCGTTGCCGTGCTCCCGCGCCCGCGCGCACCCCTCCCCGGCAGCGGTGGCCGCGTCCCTCGCGCCCCGTGCGGCCGCGCCCACCCCCGGCCGGCCCAACCTCGTCCTCCCCTGCGCAGCCCCCTCCCCTTCCTCTCCTCTCTCTTCCATAGATGAGAGGAAGAAGATGAAGAGAGGAAGAAGATGACAATTCTGTAAATTTAGTCCGCGCGAATTACAGTATGGTTTAAAACATTCATAACTTTTGCGTTTTAAACCCGATTCAATCCATTCAAGTTGCGTTAGATTCGTATTAAAATTATCTTAATTTAGAAATATTTATCCCAATTTTTTCACATTTTATTTAATTTAGTTAAACGTTTGTTTAACCAGTGGCTACTAAAACGACATTTCAATTTAAAAATCTAATTTAGGAATTCGATTCGCGCATTTATAATTAGTCACCAATATGATTAACCTTAACTGAAATGTTATTTATTAATAATTATTTAGTTTAATCACGTTGTTTAATTATTAGTTTCGCATGTCGGTCCGCGCGTACCGTGCGCGTGCCGCGGTGCTGTTTCACGCATGTCGTTTGCAAGTGTCGCGTGTGTTGTTCGTACGCGTTGTCGCGTGCCGTTCGCGTGTGTCGCGCGCCTTGCCGCGTGCCGTTCGCACGTATCGCGCGTCGTCCGCGTGCTAAGTCGTTTGTGTCCACGCGTTGCGCACATCGTGTTTGCACGTCGTGCGTCGTTAATTCGTCTCGCTTAGAATCACTCATATTCATTAAGTTACTTGCTTAATTGTCAACTATTAAAATAGTAGGTTAGTCAAAACTAAGTAGTAGTATTAATTTACATTTGATTAATATCAATTAATATAATTATGTTGAATTAGATGTTCTAATTAGTACTTGTTTAACGTAAACGTGCTAACCCCTCGATCATAGCTTCGTTTATCATGGTTCTTTTTCTCGCGTAACCGTAGAAGCGCTCTCTATTTTTTATTGCTCGCTTTTATAATATTTTATCTTGTATGGTGTAATGTTCTTATGCATATGTATATGTTTGTTTGCTTGTGCCTGTTCGTCTTCGCTTCGCGTTGCGATTAGATCGCGATTCGTTTCTGAGCTTCGAGGACTCGACGGACAAGCTTCGGCGACCAAATGACCCAGCTCTTCGAGTTCTACGAAGCTGAAGACCCTGAGCATCTGTTTGGTGAAGGCAAGTGTCCTCTGACCTATTATGTCCAATTTACTTTATAATTCATCAACCTGCATACCATGATCAACCTAAGGATTGACTAGCTTTGTATTTACCTTGTCCTTGATTACCTTTTGGGTTATTATTGTTTAGCTTTATGCTATTGCTCAACTCTAATCAATGAACATGATGAGAATTATCAATGATACGTTGTCTCCCTCCTTTATTATGATGTTGTATCTGTGGTATTCAAGGGGGCTCGAGCGGTTTCTCGAGTGCCTCTCCGTAAGGACCTGTTCGTTGGATGACCGTCCGGGAAAACAGTGCAACCATGAGGGTGGAATGGGATGCCCTTAGCTGAATAATTAGAGGAACCGGGGTGTAGTTCGCTTAGCCGTCGTGCCGTTCATGGGGCTCGGTGTATGCGGCTCGCTCTGCCAAGTTTGGTTCGCCCCTTGGGGAGGAGTGCGGTGCATTTAGGAAACCTAACGGGCGGCTACAGCCTCGGGGAATCTTTGTAAAGGCTACGTAGTGAAACCCTGCCTATTCACCTTGGTAGTGTTTAAGGGTTTGATCGGCCCGAGGCAAGAGGGAATCACGGCTTGTGGGTAAAGTGTGCAACCTCTGCAGAGTGTTATGAAACTGATATATCAGCCGTGCTCGCGGTTATGAGCGGCCAAGGGAGCTCCATTGATTAGTGATACTTGATCAGAGATGTTTGGTTTACAGATGATGATGAGGATGGTTATGATCATGCTTATGGTAATGGTAAGTGGTATTCTTTCCATTTGGAAAGGGTACTTTGGGTTAAGAACTTGGGTTAATGCTAAAACCTGGCTTTCTACTAGTAATAATAACCTGACCAACTAAAAGCAACTGCTTGACTTAACCCCACATAAAGCTAGTCCACTACAGCCAAACGGGACATTTGCTGAGTACGTTGATGTAATCTATGCTCAGGTAAAGAAGGCGTCGAGGTGGATCTCCAGGAGTTCCAGGACGTCGACGAGTTCGAGGATTAGGCTAGCGACCTCCCCCAGTCAGCTGTCTGTGGTGGGTTGTTTACGTTGGCTACGTTTCGATTCTGTGTACTTTGATTTATATTATGTAAATGGCTCTAGTCTGTAATATTATTACTTACTCTTTATTGTAATTCGAAGCATTGTGCTATGATGAGTCATTTATGTAATCGCTGTGTACGTGAATAACTGATCCTGGCACGTACATGGTTCGCATTCGGTTTACCTTCTAAAACCGGGTGTGACATAAGTGGTATCAAAGCCGTGCTGACTGTAGGACCGCTGACCTAGAGTAGCATTGGTCGTTTTAAGGACTTATTGATTATTACTTCATCTCATCCTTGATTCTGCTTCAAAATATTAGTCACCTCGACTAATTCTATGTTGTGCTCCTATATGCCCCCTTGCCAAAAATTATTTTATTCTAGTATGGTCTATACTTCTCTCAATCTATTAAATCTGATCTCATCTTGTGCTTGCGACATCTTTGTAGATGCCCCCTGACCATATCCTTTAGTCTTTTAGGACTCTTTCCTCATCCATTATTAAATTGCTACTATTTGACCATCTCTATTCCATTTTGTTATTGACATGCTTGTATCCTTGCGTTTTTAATACCCTTATCCCTTAATCTAAAGTACTTACCCTTGTACCTCTATTGCTCATTTAAACAGTTCAGTTTAGGTGTCCATGACCTTCTTGTCTTCTGGGATCATTTCTTATTCGGTTGTAAGTCGCTATCTTTCGACAATTTCTATGCCCTTGGTCTTGGTATGCTCGTACCATTGGAATCTTGCCTACTCTTATTTTTATATGTGCTTACCTTTATATCCCAATATATGTTTAAGACATTTCAGTTAACGTGCCCTTGACCACCCTTGTTTCTTAATGATCCATGAGCGGTCATTCTACTTTGCATATCCTTGGTGATCTCGTTGTCTCCTTGTAACTCCACTCGGTAATGAATCTTTACTTCAACCCTTTTGTTGGAACCTTACCTATCTGACCCTTGATTGTTTTCTCCACTTTGTCATTTCGCGAGTCTTGCCTTAACTATATCCTTTGTTATGCTTTTAATTATTATCATATGCACCCTTGACACCTCTATATCCTACATTGATGTTTGTCTCATACCTGCCCTTTAAAATCGCCCCTCTTCCGTCTCATACCTTCTTTCTCTTGGTCATATCCTCTTCTTTGGCTCGCGAGTTTGTAACCTCATCCTTTGTTGTGCTTTTGCTTCTTATTGCCTTTACCCTTCTCATCTCTCAATCTTACCTTGGTGATTACTCTATGTTCGTTATCTAAAACCTCCAATCTCCCACCCTAGTTCAAGCGTGGTCTCTTACTTATCTCACCCGTGGTTATATCCTATACTTTACCTCTTGCAAGACTTATCTTATCTCTATTCTTGATTGTACCTAGATTCCTGGTTTTTTATGCACATTTACCTCTTCCTTTATATCCTTGCCTATTATCACCTTTGACCCTTGACCTCTCTCCATATTTACCATGATGTTTACCTATTTCTTAGCCTCACTTATTCCATTTCAATTCGAGAGTGTTATTTTCCCTATCCTGCTCTTGTTCGTTTCCTTTCCCTTTGTCGCTTTGCAAGTCTTGTCTTACCTTAACTTCATCCTTTGTGTAGCTTTTGTTTGATATCATCCTTACCTTTGTAATCTGTAGATCTTGCCTTGATACTTATCTTAGGTCTGCTTGTTGAAATCCCCTCTTTTCCATCTCAATTCGAGGATATGTTTTACTTATCTCACCCTTGACTATATCCTCTTCTTTACCGCGTGTAGGCCTAGACTTAACTCCATTCGTTATTGTATTTGTACCACTTGCTCTTCTATGCCTTTATCTTTTCTCTTACACCCTTGTCCGTTATCGCCTTTGGCCCTTGCGATATTTATGTCTTCTACCTAAATGCTTACCTTAAATTTATCCTTTAAATCCTCCCCTTTCTTTCAACCCAGTTTGAGAGTTGCGAGTTACCTACCTCTCCCTTGATTTCTCTTCACTTTTTGTCGCCTTACAAGTTTTGTTTCAATTCCATCCTTTGCTATGTGTTTTATTTGCTATCACCACCTCCTTGTCATCCATCGATCTTGCCTTGATACTAATCTTTATTCTGGCTCTTTAAAATCTCCTCTCTTCCACCTCGATTGGAGAGTGGTTGTTTACCTATCTGGCCATTGGACATACCTCCTTCTTTTTCATTTGCAGGTCTTGTCTTAACTCCATCCTTTGTGGTACTTATATCCTTGGTTGTGTTTGTCTGTTATCACCTTAACCCTTGTCATCCCTTGATCTTTACCATGATGCTTATCTTGCACCTGCATTTTAAAGCCTCCTCTCCCATTTCATTTCAAGAGTGATGTCTTGCCTATCCCGCTCTTGTTCATTTCCCTTTTCCCTCTGTCGAGTTGCAAGTCTTGTCCTAACTCTATCTTTTGGTGTGTTTTTGCCTTTCACCTCCCTTACCTTTGTAATCTCTAGATCTTTCCATGATGTTATCTTATGCCTACCTTTTGAAATATCATCTTTTCCATCTCGATTTGAGAATGGTGTTTTACCTATCCTGACCTTGGTTGCATTCTCTCCCTTGTCGGTTACAATCATTGCTTTAGCTCCATCCTTTATTATGCTCATGCCCCTACCCTCCATGTCTTATTATTCCCCTTGCCTTTTGTTGGCCTTAGAGGAAAGACCATCATTTAATTAAAAGGAACGTATAGCAACGAGATGTTTGTTGATGTGTGCTCATGATGTTTGTCCTTCTGCTATGGCTGATTTGCTTCTTTGGAATGAGTGTTGATGTGTTGTGGCCCTTGGACCGCAATGGAATCTGTTTACTAGGTGAGTGCCATAGAGTTAAGTAGTTGGGTTCTCCCCCTGCTCTCTCTAATCCGTCTATACTTACCTTTTCTCGTTATTCTTTCCTCTTACACCTGTCCTTTTGGCAACCTCCAACTCCTCCAAATCAGTCAAGATCAGAGTCGGCAACATCTTCATCAAGTGTGTATCAATGCTCTTGTTAAGGGGGTTAGCCGCTAACCCTGATGAAGACAATGCGATTAACATCAACCAACAAGATCAGAGTGGCGTAGCGAAAGCGTGTGTGGGTCCTTACCCACAGGTCCAGGAGGTCCTCAAGAATTGCATCAATCAATCTCAAGCATCTGATGGTCAAAGCAACCAATTCACAAGTCAAGCCGGCGGAGGCAAAGTTGAGTTAGAAAAAGCTAAGAAAGACTAATGAACCAATCTCATTTTCTTGCTAGCCTCTTCTTGAATCTCGAGGACGAGATTCTGTTAAGGGGGTTAGATTTGTAACACCCTGAATTTGGGGGTATAAAATTTCTTTTCTAATATCCACCAAATTCAGGTGTTACTCTCTCAGTTCTTCGCTTTCCTTTCTCTTTTCACTAAAAATGGAGAATCATTTTGTTTTATATTAGTGTAAACCTAGTGGAATGAGCCCTATAGGCACTTTGGTTGTTGCATTCATGCTGTTGCATAGTGTTTCTAAGTGCAAAATGTGTTTGAAATATGTTAACATATCTTATAGAAGCGCTCGGTAAATTTTCATATTTTTCGGAATATTTTTCTATTTTCCGGAAACCAAAATCTATTTATTTGTGGAACCTAAAAATGTTTTTAGAAATTCTAATTATGTTTTTTGAGTTCATTAGGTGCCAAAACATTTATAGGATTTTTTTTTGGAATTTTTGAAAGTATCTATAATATTTTGAGCATAAAATATGGATTTCTAGGCTTTTTCGAATTTTAAAAATAGTAAAATCTGAATTTTAACCGAACTTTTTATCTCGTCCAAACCCTAGGTATATATACATGTCCGGCTTCATCTCGTCGAGCCCGTTCCAGAACACAAAACGTTTCCCCCAAATCCAATCCCTAGCTCCCGGTATTGCTCGCCGAAGTTCGGGGCGGTTCCAACTCCGGCGACAACTCCGGCGAGCAATTACTCCCAATCCGTGCATCGTCTGCGGAATCCGAGGGTACCGTTGCGTTCGTCTCGTCGAAGGCTTCGTCGCAGCGCGTTCGGTTCATCGATTGGATCCCCAAATCTCCGGCAATCGACGGATTTCTCCTCGGCTCCGGCGAGGGTCTTCTTCCCCGGTGAGAAACCTCCATTGTTGCACCTAGGGTTTCTTCGTTTCTTCGTTTTCCCGTCCGTGCAGAGCCTCTCCCACTCTCCCCTCACCTTCCCCGGTGGCGGCGCCCCTCCCCCCTTCGTTTCCCCTCCTCGACGGCGCCCTTTTCTCCCTCCCCGACGGCGGCGGCGGTGGCCGGCGGTGGCGCCCGCGTTCCCGTGCTCCCGCGCCCGCGCGCACCCCTCCCCGGCAGCGGTGGCCGCGTCCCTCGCGCCCCGTGCGGCCGCGCCCACCCCCGGCCGGCCCAACCTCGTCCTCCCCTGCGCAGCCCCCTCCCCTTCCTCTCCTCTCTCTTCCATGGATGGGAGGAAGAAGATGAAGAGAGGAAGAAGATGACAATTCTGTAAATTTAGTCCGCGCGAATTACAGTATGGTTTAAAACATTCATAACTTTTGCGTTTTAAACCCGATTCAATCCATTCAAGTTGCGTTAGATTCGTATTAAAATTATCTTAAGTTAGAAATATTTATCCCACTTTTTTCACATTTTATTTAATTTAGTTAAACGTTTGTTTAACCAGTGGCTACTAAAACGACATTTCAATTTAAAAATCTAATTTAGGAATTCGATTCGCGCATTTATAATTAGTCACCAATATGATTAACCTTAACTGAAATGTTATTTATTAATAATTATTTAGTTTAATCACGTTGTTTAATTATTAGTTTCGCATGTCGGTCCGCGCGTACCGTGCGCGTGCCGCGGTGCTGTTTCACACATGTCGTTTGCAAGTGTCGCGTGTGTTGTTCGTACGCGTTGTCGCGTGCCGTTCGCGTGTGTCGCGCGCCTTGCCGCGTGCCGTTCGCGCGTATCGCGCGTCGTCCGCGTGCTAAGTCGTTTGTGTCCACGCGTTGCGCACATCGTGTTTGCGCGTCGTGCGTCGTTAATTCGTCTCGCTTAGAATCACTCATATTCATTAAGTTACTTGCTTAATTGTCAACTATTAAAATAGTAAGTTAGTCAAAACTAAGTAGTAGTATTAATTTACATTTGATTAATATCAATTAATATAATTATGTTGAATTAGATGTTCTAATTAGTACTTGTTTAACGTAAACGTGCTAACCCCTCGATCATAGCTTCGTCTATCATGGTTCTTTTTCTCGTGTAACCGTAGAAGCGCTCTCTATTTTTTATTGCTCGCTTTTATAATATTTTATCTTGTATGGTGTTATGTTCTTATGCATATGTATATATTTGTTTGCTTGTGCCTGTTCGTCTTCGCTTCGCGTTGCGATTAGATCGCGATTCGTTTCTGAGCTTCGAGGAATCGACGGACAAGCTTCGGCGACCAAATGACCCAGCTCTTCGAGTTCTACGAAGCTGAAGACCCTGAGCATCTGTTTGGTGAAGGCAAGTGTCCTCTGACCTATTATGTCCAATTTACTTTATAATTCATCAACCCGCATACCATGATCAACCTAAGGATTGACTAGCTTTGTATTTACCTTGTCCTTGATTACCTTTTGGGTTATTATTGTTTAGCTTTATGCTATTGCTCAACTCTAATCAATGAACATGATGAGAATTATCAATGATACGTTGTCTCCCTCCTTTATTATGATGTTGTATCTGTGGTATTCAAGGGGGCTCGAGCGGTTTCTCGAGTGCCTCTCCGTAAGGACCTGTTCGTTGGATGACCGCCCGGGGAAACAGTGCAACCATGAGGGTGGAATGGGATGCCCTTAGCTGAATAATTAGAGGAACCGGGGTGTAGTTCGCTTAGCCGTCGTGCCGTTAATGGGGCTCGGTGTATGCGGCTCGCTCTGCCAAGTTTGGTTCGCCCCTTGGGGAGGAGTGCGGTGCATTTAGGAAACCTAACGGGCGGCTACAGCCTCGGGGAATCTTTGTAAAGGCTACATAGTGAAACCCTGCCTATTCACCTTGGTAGTGTTTAAGGGTTTGATCGGCCCGAGGCAAGAGGGAATCACGGCTTGTGGGTAAAGTGCGCAACCTCTGCAGAGTGTTATGAAACTGATATATCAGCCGTGCTCGCGGTTATGAGCGGCCAAGGGAGCTCCATTGATTAGTGATACTTGATCAGAGATGTTTGGTTTACAGATGATGATGAGGATGGTTATGATCATGCTTATGGTAATGGTAAGTGGTATTCTTTCCATTTGGAAAGGGTACTTTGGGTTAAGAACTTGGGTTAATGCTAAAACCTGGCTTTCTACTAGTAATAATAACCTGACCAACTAAAAGCAACTGCTTGACTTAACCCCACATAAAGCTAGTCCACTACAGCCAAACGGGACATTTGCTGAGTACGTTGATGTGTACTCACCCTTGCTTTCACAAAACACCAGGTTGCCTTTGGTGCAATCTATGCTCAGGTAAAGAAGGCGTCGAGGTGGATCTCCAGGAGTTCCAGGACGTCGACGAGTTCGAGGATTAGGCTAGCGACCTCCCCCAGTCAGCTGCCTGTGGTGGGTTGTTTACGTTGGCTACGTTTCGATTCTGTGTACTTTGATTTATATTATGTAAATGACTCTAGTCTGTAATATTATTACTTACTCTTTATTGTAATTCGAAGCATTGTGCTATGATGAGTCATTTATGTAATCGCTGTGTACGTGAATAACTGATCCTGGCACGTACATGGTTCGCATTCGGTTTACCTTCTAAAACCGGGTGTGACAGTCGCTAGCATTATAGTTTTTCAAAACTGTTTTTCAAAGCCAAACAATGTGTTTAGTTGAAAATAGGTTTTTCAAACCAAAACTTTGTTTTTAAAATACGTATGTGACCGTATTAGACTTAATCCTGCTCTGATACCAGTTGTGGCAGAACCTCTGAAGTTATTGGGCCCACATGCACCTGTCCTTGTCTCAAAGACCTCAGACTGCTATGCATGTGCACCAGATAACTTAACAGGATCCGTCTGATTGCCCCAAGGACACCGGATAAACCACTTACAACCAGAACCGCGGGATTAAGTAAACACAAATCACACACACCAACAGTTTGCAGCAGAAATCTTATTACCAAATTTTATAAGTTACAAAAATTTTACTTTGTACATGATCGGAGTGATTACAAAAGTATAAGTTTGAAATATATGCTAGCTCAAGTGACCATCCTCAATAAGAAGTATAGAAGAGTTACTTAGACTTATAAGAAGGCTGAGCCCACCTGCACATAACACCATCAACAGCAGCACAAAGTTAAAACCTGAAAAACAATAGGGAATAAAACCCTGAGTATGGAATACCCAGCAAGACTTACCCGACTAAAGAAAAGACTCTCAAGGATATGCTGGATTTGGGAATCAAGGAGAGGCTTTAGCAAGAATCAACTTAGATACTTTTGCAGAAATAGCTTACTAAAGTGAGTCCTTACTTTCAATATTTTAACCCCAGATTAAGTATTAATAGACTCTGTTTGCATCTGGTCTAATTTCACCATCTCATCAATACAACATCATTTTTATTCATGAGGTTCACATCCTGACTTAGATTGTAGGGCAGTGACCAAGTCTCCACTGTCCGGGGATATAACGGCGATCCAAATCAATTTACTCATCTGAGGATCTCTAACCACATGACATATGTTGCACTTAACCCTTGCATATGTCAACTCGCCACCGGGGTTCTTAAGACCAGATCAGGTTCACGCCAACCGAGAGCACAGATACACCACCGTCCAGCCTCTTGCCACGGAGGGTACACGCTACTGTCGCCATCTCTCTACTCCCATTGCGTGGTATCTTATTCTGGTATTAGTCTGCCCGAGGCAAAGCTTACCCTGTCCCATATCCAGGGCATGTGGCCAGTTAAGATAGTCCTTGATCAGCAAGCCTACATACGCATCCAATCCTTAATCAACCTAGGTAGAACATCACCTATTCCTAGCCCAAGTCTCGATTTAAGTACTTCCATCCTTAGGATTGTTTGTATTCCTTAGGATGAAAAGAGCATCAAGGTGAACTTTGCAGTAAGATCCCACCATGCTCTCAATGAAAATATTCTTGCAGGTAGAAGCCATCTTTCCTCAGGATAACCCCTGAGCTAGGCCTTAATGCAAAAGACAACTTCTATCCACAAGTTCTAAGCAGGGCTAAGCATTTTGTAAATCATATTTTGATACTTCACCAGAAGTATCTATAAAGGTATGGATTTCAAGGAAGGCAATGCATCAAGTAGTTTCCAAGCAATTCCTATAAACTTAATGCACATTTCACTAGACTTAAAGTGTGCAAAAAATTATTTAAAAACACAAGGAAGGGGTTGCATGCACCGGGGCTTGTCTGGAATAACACTACGTTAGTGTTTGTTAGACGATGCTCGCTTGTCGATCATCTCTTAGCTGAGCACTTGCTTGATTTATCCATCTTCAGATTGGCCCGACTGACGACATCGTCTTGCGGAGATGTCCACTCTTTGCATCATCTTGGGGAATAACTTGGCTCTGATCCTCCGCATCACGTGATCACTAGCGTTCCTAATGAGATGCATAATGCATATGAATGAACATTCGAAGGAATGACGCAAAATATTACGATGCTACGCAATAAGGAATTAGACACTTAATGGCGAGGCATTTCAACATCCATGAGTAAACTCTAGACGTCGATAAATGACTAAACACCATAATCTCGCTTCTCTAGCTTATCCGGATCTAACTCAACATCACGAAACAATAATTTATCACAAGATCTATGCTTTACTTAGCTAAAGCATAACACTGAAGGCAAACAATACTTAGACACATCAACCACAGATACCTATAGTTTAAGGTAACAAATAGAAATACTTTAATTAGCCTTTAGAACTACTAATCTAGATTATCATGTATAGCACATCAACTAAATCAAGCATCACGCCACTTATTCTAACAAGTAGAGCCTTATCAAACCACATAGAGTTTTCACAAGTCCACAATTTAAAATCTAAAGACCTAAAACACTAATGGATGATGACCACTAAGTAGCTTTTAGATTTTAACTAAAGCGGACCAACCCATGCTACTTACCTCCAACTGATTTGGACCACGATAAATAGTTATTCAAGATTATTAATTTAAACGATCAATATTCCTCTATGTGATTTAACCGATCATCCAACATAGAATACGACTACTAGAGCAAAGCATCGACTTCTTTAAACAAACATCACAAGCAACAAACTATACACCTTTAATACACTTAGTCTAAACACAACTAATCTGCTAATTAATTGAATCCTAAGCTCAGTGGTCTAAGGAATTTAAATCTAGAACAAGAATAAAAGCGCATCACTTTTTAGACCACGCGACTGGATTAAATTTCATACCACCCTAAGCTATCATATATAGCCTACCATTAATTTTATCAAACAATTATAATTCGTCATAAATAATACTAATAATATTATTGTTTAGACATTTTAAAATACTAAATTTAAACTTCATTCACTAATCTACCATACGTCACATAATTAACATTTCAAACCTACCCATTATTAATTCAACCATTCATCGGATACGAAACACCGGTTTAATCTTCTCGCATAACCTATGTCGTTAAACCTAAACTTAGCTACGCGGTGTGATGACTTTCAATCTTGGACACAATTACCATGCCACCTGTAGCCCCGTATTCCTACAAGCGTCAAATAAAGACGTGCCTAAGCTATAAGCGGAATAATCGTCGCGACAAACATACCTAGCCATGCCATTAATCGGACCAGCTAACAAAATAATAAATCAGCTCACCAGGGCTAATTCTGACTTGAAACCATAAAATCGGCAACACGGTCCGGCTTGCGTATATCATCGATACTTGACGAGCGTTGCACTGGCGCTTCCCTTTCGTCTTCTGGCGCAACAACGACACAGAAAAAATGACGCGGAGACGTACGACGGCTACATGGATAGTGTTGGGTATGGTCGAGTCCGCGCAGAGCTTCAAATCAACGGCCACTAGGATGAGCTGGGACAATCGGATCTGACGATATCGGCTAGCTGGAACGCTGGGAAGCTCGGTAGACGCAGCCAAAAAAATTGGCGAGCGTACGCGGGGCGAGAGACCGACGCAGGGAGAGCAGAGAAGCGGCTGCGCGCGGCTGGAAGAAGCCAGCGAGCTCACGGCAGAGATGGGGCGCGCCAGAGAACCCCACGATGGCCAGACGAGTGGGAGGAACTCCATTGGAGGGGGCGAGCAGAGAGAGAGGCGAGTGGAGGGAGGAACTCTGAGCTGGGCGCGCTGGGAAGCCGCGGGCCAGCCAGGGAGCTCCGCGAGCTGGGAAATGGAGCTGGGCACTCGGCCATGGAAACAGGGGCAGGGGCGCAGGTGACCAGGGAGCTCGGTGAGGCGCCAGGAAGAAGATGACCGAGCTGGGCGGACGTGCGCAGGAAGACGGAGAGGAGATTCCACCCGAGGCTGAGCACGAGCGCGCGGGGAAGGGGATAAGCTCCGTGAAAAAAATCTAGAGAGAGGGAGAGACGAGCTGGGGGAAGCAAGGGCTGCAGCGGCTTCAACAGAAAAAAATCCCACGACATGGATAGGAGCAAGAGACTTGAGCGGTGGGAGTAGAGATGGCAACGGGTACAAACCCGTCGGGTTTTGCTATCCCAAACCCGTACCCGTGAAAAATATTTACACCCATTAAAAAACCCGTACCCATGACGGGTTTAAAATTTTGCCCAAACCCGTACCCATCGGGTTTGCGGGTACCCATGGGTTACCCGCGGGTTTTTATCTCCAATATGTTTATTCTTTTTATAATCAATAAGTATTGTAATGATTAATGAGATCATGGTCCAAAATTTATGTAATGAACAACGAGTTCATGATTTGGTATAAAAAATATTAGTAGAGAGAATTAAATACAAATAATAAGTTGTATAATCAATTTACTTTGCACTAAGTTATACATCCAGCACACATATAACGCTAGTAATACCTATAATAGCAAGCAAGCAACACTATCACCAACTACTTATACATTCACTATTTGATAAAAAATAGGAAGTAAATAGGTAGATAACAAGTTTGTTGTTTTTTTATAAAATAAAATGACAATATGCACTAGGTTTGGTCGGGTTTAAAAAACCCATGAGTTCACGGGTTTGGGTACTATAGAAACAAACCCGTACCCATAAACCCGTCGGGTATACATTTATGCCCATTAACAAACCCATGGGTATGAAAATTGACCCAAACCCGTACCCTAATGGGGTAAAAACCCATCGGGTTTCGGGTTTCGGGTTTCGGGTACCTATTGCCATCTCTAGGTGGGAGGATGAGATCATCTGACGCGGTGGCTGAAACAAAAATTCTAGGGGAGAGAGAGATCCGTGAGGATGTTTCCCAATTTTTTAATCTTTCCTTTTTTTACCGAAAATCATAGATATTTTAAATTGAGATTTTTAGCGACGAATAAAGGGACGACGCGCTACATGACTACACATACTATTTTCTCAGATTTTGAAATAGGGAACCGAATTGGCTAGCAATTGTTCGTTTTGATTTGTTTAAACAGCATGCCCCAAGTAGCGCATTTACCGAATTTATAGAGATTGCTCGAACTAAGCGAAATACTCAAGTGACAATTTTAGTTCGTCTCAATCGGTTAATTTAAACTCACACTAGGCTCGACATTTGAGATAAATTTTAAATGGAGTGAGCCAAATACGGCATCGCAATCGGAATTCCCTAGAGACGACGTCAGCATTGTCACGGGAGCGAGATATAGATGGATTAACAGAGACGAAATCAGATTCGATATTTTAGCCGACGTTTGATTTAGCGAAACCTAAACAAATTTCGCCTGCTATCTGAATATTCCATTGGAAAACAATTCAAGTAACAATCTTGCGCCTGGTTTTTCTCGGATTCCGAGTGTGGTTCGATTTAATTTTACATTAAAACTTTTGTCACCGAGTTCAAATTAATTTGCCTGGACAAAAAAATCACAAGACTGGGTGAAGTTTCCAGACTCGTATTGCATAATTAATGAATTTTAAATAGGCACAGGACTCGCAAGCCTTCAGAACAATTACGTTCCGACATTCGCGAAAATTTTAGGAAGAGTCTAAATAGACAGAAACAGATGCGATATTAAAACCGCGATAGACGAAGATGATTAAAATTTAGCATCCGTTTTATCCACTGATTTTACGTGCTTAAATCCATACTCATTGTTGAGCGGAATATAAACACCTGGGGTGTTACAGTTGTGGAGTGACGACGAAGAGTAAATGATATCGGTAGAGTGGAGTGTAAGCCTTGTCTTCGTCGAGTACTCCATTTCCCTTTCAATTTATGACTTAGCATAAAAATACACTTGGAAACACATTAGTCATAGCAAATGAAAGAGATATAATCAAAGGTATATAAATGAGCTATGTGTGCAATGTTTCAATCAAAATTCCGAGAATCAAGTATATTTAACTCATTCCTAAGTTTGCTAAAGGTTTTCTCATCTAAAGGCTTGGTGAAGATATCGGCTAATTGATCTTTGATGTTTATATAGGCTATCTCGATATCCCCTCTTTGTTGGTGATCCCTCAAAAAGTGATACTGAATGTCAATGTGCTTAGTGCGACTGTGTTCAACCAGATTCTCTGCCATGCGGATAGCACTCTCATTGTCACATAGGAGAGAGACTTTGCTCAATTTGAAGCCATAGTCCCTGAGGGTTTGCCTCATCCAAAGTAATTGCGCACAACAATGACCTGCGGAAATATACTCAGCTTCGGTGGTTGATAGGACTACTGAATTTTGTTTCTATGAAGCCCAAGACACTAGAGATCTCCCCAGAAACTAACAAGTCCCTGATGTGCTCTTCCTATCAATTTTACACCCTGCCCAATCGGCATCCGAATATCCTATCAAATCAAATGTGGATCCCTTGGGGTACCATAGCCCAAACTTAGGAGTGTAAACTAAATATCTCATTATTCGCTTCACGGCCCTAAGGTGAACTTCCTTAGGGTTGGCCTGGAACCTTGCACACATGCATACGGAAAGCATAATATTCGGCCGAGATGCACATAAATAGAGTAAAGATCCTATCATCGACCGGTATACCTTTTGATCTACAGATTTACCTCCCGTGTCGAGGTCGAGATGTCCATTGGTTCCCATGGGTGTCTTGATGGGCTTGGCATCCTTCATTCCAAACTTGTTAAGTATGTCTTGAATGTACTTGGTTTGGCTGATGAAGGTGCCATCCTGGAGTTGCTTGATTTGAAATCCTAAGAAATATCTCAACTCCCCCATCATTGACATCTCGAATTTTTGTACCATGATCCTACTAAACTCTTCATAAGTAGATTTGTTAGTAGACCCAAATATGATATCATCAACATAAATTTGGCATACAAACAAATCATTTGCAACAGTTTTAGTAAAGAGAGTATGATCGGCTTTTCCGACTTTGAAGCCATTAGTGATAAGGAAATCTCGCAAGCATTCATACCATGCTCTTAGGGCTTGCTTGAGCCCATAAAGCGCCTTTGAGAGCTTATAAACATGGTTAGGGTACTCACTATCTTCAAAGTCGGGAGGTTGCTCAACATAGACCTCTTCCTTGATAGGTCCATTGAGGAAGGCACTCTTCACGTCCATTTGATAAAGCTTGAAGCCATGGTAAGTAGCATAGGCAAGTAATATACGAATTGACTCAAGCCTAGCTACAGGTGCATAAGTTTCATCAAAATCCAAACCTTCGACTTGTGAATAACCCTTGGCCACAAGTCGGACTTTGTTTCTTATCACCACACCATGCTCATCTTGCTTGTTGTGGAATACCCACTTGGTACCTACAATATTTTGATTAGGACGTGGAACCAAATGCCATACCTCATTCCTCGTGAAGTTGTTGAGCTCCTCTTGCATTGCCACCACCCAATCTAAATCTCTTAATGCATCCTCAATCCTTTAAGGCTCAATAGAGGAAACAAAAGAGTAATGTTCACAAAAATGAGCAACACGAGATCTAGTGGTTACCCCCTTATGAATGTCACCGAGGATGGAGTTCACGGGGTGATCTCGTTGGATTGCTTGGTGGACTCTTGGGTGTGGCGGTCTTTGACCCTGTATTTCTTGTTCATCTTTCTTGTCTTGATTTTCTTCATCTCCCCCTTGATCATTGCCCTCTTCTTAAGGTGGCTCATCTTCTTGATCTTCTTCTTCATCACCTTGAGCCTATTCCTTATCTTGGGTTGGTGGAGATGCTTGAATGGAAGATGACTGTTGATCTTGTGCTTGTGGAGGCTCTTCGGATTCTTTAGGACACACATCTCCAATGGACATGTTCCTTAGTGCGACGCATGGAGCCTCTTCACCATCTAGCTCATCAAGATCAACTTGCTCCACTTGGGAGCAGTTAGTCTCATCAAACACAATGTCACAAGAAACTTCAACTAGTTCAGTGGACTTGTTAAAGACTGTATATGCCCTTGTGTTTGAATCATATCCTAGTAAAAAGCCTTCTACAACCTTAGGAGAAAATTTGGATTTTCTACCTCTTTTAACAAGAATAAAACATTTGCTACCAAAGACTCTAAAATATGAAACATTAGGCTTTTTACCGGTGAGGAGTTCATAAGATGTCTTCTTGAGGATTCGATGAAGGTAGAGCCGGTTGATGGAGTAGCAAGCAGTGTTGATTGCTTCCGCCCAAAACCGGTCTGGAGTCTTGTACTCATCAAGCATGGTTCTCACCATGTCAAGTAGAGTTCTATTCTTCCTTTCCACTACACCATTTTGTTGTGGTGTGTAGGGAGAAGAGAACTCATGCTTGATGCCCTCCTCCTCAAGGAAGCCTTCAATTTGAGAGTTCTTGAACTCTGTCCCGTTGTCGTTTCTAATCTTTTTGATCCTTAAGCCAAACTTATTTTGAGCCCATCTCAAGAATCCCTTTAAGGTCTCTTGGGTCTGAGATTTTTCCTGCAAAAATAACACCCAAGTGAAGCGAGAATAATCATTCAAAATAACTAGATAGTACTTACTCCCGCCGATGCTTATGTAAGCTATCGGGCCGAATAGATCCATGTGGAGTAGCTTGAGCGGCCTGTCCGTTGTCATGATGTTCTTGTGTGGATGATGGGTACCAACTTGCTTTCCTGCTTGACATGCGCTACAAATCCTGTCTTTCTCAAAATGAACATTTGTTAGTCCCAAAATGTGTTCTCTCTTTAGAAGTTTGTGGAGATTCATCATCCCAACATGGGCTAGTCGGCGATGCCAGAGCCAACCCATATTAGTCTTAGCAATTAAGCAAGTGTCGAGTTCAGCTCTATTAAAATCAACTAAGTATAGCTGACCCTCGAACACTCCCTTAAATGCTACTAAATCATCACTCCTTCTAAAGACAGTAACACCTACATCTATAAAGAGACAGTTGTAGCCCATATTGCATAATTGAGAAATAGAAAGCAAATTGTAATCTAAAGAATCTACAAGAAAAACATTGGAAATAGAATGGTCAGGTGATATAGCGATTTTACCAAGTCCTTTGACCAAACCTTGATTTCCATCCCCGAATGTGATAGTTCTTTGGGGATCTTGGTTTTTCTCATAGGAGGAGAACATCCTTTTCTCCCCTGTCATGTGGTTTGTGTATCCACTATCAATGATCCAACTTGAGCCCCCGATGCATAAACCTGCAAAACAATTTAGGCCTTGTTCTTAGGTACCCAAACAGTCTTGGGTCCTTTGACGTTAGAAACAAGCACCTTGGGTACCCAAACACAAGTCTTGGAGCCCTTATGTTTGCCCCCAACATATTTGGCAACTATTTTGCCTGATTTCTTAGTAAGCACATAAGATGCATCAAAAGTTTTGAATGAAATAATTAGCTCATTTGATGCAGTAGGAGTTTCTTTTTAGTCAATTTAACATGGGTTGATTGCCTAGAGCTAGAAGCCTCATTCTTATACATAAAAGCATGATGTGAAACATTATGAGGTTTCCTAGCATGAATTCTCCTAATTTTGTGCTCAGGATAACCATCAGGATATAAAATGTAACCCTCGTTATCCTCAGCCATGGGAGCCTTGCCCTTAACAAAATTAGACAATCTTTTGGGGGCATTAAGCTTGACATTGCTTCCCTGTTGGAAACCAATGCCATCCTTAATGCTAGGGCGTCTCCCACTATAGAGCATGCTTCTAGCAAATTTAAAATTTTCATTTTCTATCTCATGCTCATTGATTTTACTAGTTAATTGAGCTATATATGATCATTTTGTTGTTTAATTAAAGCAAGGTGATCATGAATAGCATCAATATTAACATCTCTACATCTAGTACAAATAGTGACATGATCAACAGTAGATGTAGAGGGTTTGCAAGCATTTAATTCATCAATCTTAGCATGTAAAATGGCATTCTCATTTCTAAGACTGGAAATAAAAGCATTGCAAACATTCAACTCTTTTGCCTTAGAAATTAATTTATCATTTTAAATTTTAAGGCTAGCAATTGATTCATTCAATTTATCAATCTTAGCAATTAAACTAGCATTATCATTTTTAAGATTGGTAATTGAATCATCACAAGCATTTAACTTATCAACCTTAGCAAATAAATTAGCGTTCTCAGTTCTAAGGTTGGAGATAGTGTCATGGCAAATGCTAAGCTCCTTAGTCAAATTTTCATTTTTCTCTACTTCCTGAGCATAAGAATTTTTTACTTTAACATGCTTTTTGTTTTCCTTAATAAGGAATTCCTCTTGGCTATCCAAGAGTTCATCCTTCTCATGAATCGCACCTATCAGTTCATTCAATTTTTCCTTTTGTTGCATGTTAAGATTGGAAAAAAGAGTAAGCAGGTTATCTTCATCATCACTAGAGCTAGCCTCATCACTAGATGTTGTATATTTTGTGGAGGCTCTAGATTTGCCTTCTTCTTTTTGCCGTCCTTTGCCATGAAGCATTTGTGGCCGACGTTTGACGGCGATGTTGGCAGCGTCCTCGTCGGAGGAAGAGTCGGTGGAGCTCATGTCGGAGTCCCATTCCCAACATACGTGGGCATTGCCACCCTTCTTCTTGTAGTATCTCTTCTTCTCCTTCTTCTTTCCCCTCTTGTCATCACCCCTGTCACTATCACTAGACATAGGACATTTTGCAATAAAATGACCGGGCTTACCACACTTTTAGCACACCCTTTTGGAACGGGGCTTGTAATCTTCCCCTTCCTTTGCTTGAGGATTTGGCGAAAGCTTTTGATGATAAGCGCCATTTCCTCGTTGTCAAGCTTGGAGGCGTTGATTGGGATCCTACTTGGTGTAGAATTCTTCTTTTCTTCTTCCGTTGCCTTGAATGCGACGGGTTGCACCTTGGGTGTCGAGGTGGCGCCTTGCTCCAAGTTGACAATTTGTTTGGAGCCTTTGATCATCAATTCAAAGCTCACAAACTTTCCTATAACTTCCTCCGGAGACATTAGCTTATATCTAGGATCACCACGTATTAATTGAACTTGTGTAGGATTACAAAAAATGAGTGATCTTAGAATAACCTTGACCATTTCATGGTCATCCCATTTGGTGCTCCCAAGGTTGCGCACTTGGTTCACCAAGGTCTTGAGCCGGTTGTACATTGCTTGTGGCTCTTCTCCTTGGTTGAGGACAAATCGACCGAGCTCCCCCTCGATCGTTTCCCATTTGGTGATCTTGGTCACCTCGTCCCCTTTGTGTGTGATCTTGAGGACGTCCCAAATTTCTTTGGCCGTTTTTAACCCTTGCACCTTATTATACTCCTCTCGACACAAGGAGGCGAGGAGTATAGTTGTGGCTTGGGAGTTAAAGTGCCGAAATTGGTTGGCCTCATTCGAATCGTAGTCCTTGTCCCCTACCTAAGGTACCCGCACTCCATACTCAACAATATCCTAAAAACTTTTGTGGAGAGATGTTAAATGAAGCATCATTTTATTACTCCACATAAAATAATCCTCACCATCAAAGGATGGTGTAACACCCGGTTTTAAGGAACAAAGCCGGGTGCATCTCATACATGCGCCAAGAAGACAACATATATAATAACAGAGTGTATAGAGATAAATGTCACAAAACATCAGAGTATTTATTACATAGCGGAAGACTTATTACAAAATAAAGATAAATATAAAACGAACTAAGGATCGTTGGCGCCAATGTCAACTGAGAAACGCCACCTAGATCAAGTCGAAGGCATACGTGTTAGGCGGTTCCTCTTCGACCACCTGTTCTTCTCCTGTGGGGGGGTGTGAGACAGCAAGAGTGAGCTCACATACGTTCATAGCTCAACAAGTCGTGGGGAATAATGTGGCATGAACTCACCAAAGGTGGGAGTTCACGAAGTGTAAGGCTGATCAATGAAATAAAGGCTGAAGCTGAGCATTGCTTTTATAAGTTGGTCAAATTTTTATTAGCAATTACTAGGTGTAAGTAAATACCAAACCTTAATAATAATAATAAATAAAAGTAATAGTAAAATAATCCCAAATGCGATGCAAATGTCAAATTAAATTTAGGTTCCATAGTTAATCATGTGAGGGTCCGAGCCGCTCATGACCGTGAGCACGGCTAGTATACTAGTTTTACACTCTGCAGAGGTTGCACATCTTTACCCACAAGTCATGTTACCCATCTGCCAAGAGACGGCCAATCCCATACACCTCTACCGAGGAGGCGAGGCAGGGTAACACTACGAGGCCTTTACAAAGTTTCACTAGCTTCAGAAATCCCGCTACAGTTTATAGGAAGCTCCAGTGCAGGGTTCTTGCCTGACCGCCATCGCAGCAAAATCAACCAAGGACCTCCCCACACTGACCACTCCCCTACTGCCCTTGCCCCTTTCGGGTAAGGAAGACCTCCACTAGCTTTCCTAGTTAATCAGCCAAGGGCGTCCCATTAAACCCTTGTGGTAGCACTGTTTTCCCGGGTGGTCGCTCCATGTTCCCATTAATTAATGATCTTAACATGAACAGTAATAATAACAAGATAATAACAGGATAATCATGAGTAGTGTATCTCCATACCCAATCCACATAAAGCAATAGCAAGTACTACCCAAAAATATTTCAGGGGTGAACAAGGTATAAAGATAACCAAAACTGGGGTAACCTAAAGGATCCCATCAAAATTAACCTATGCAGATCATTAAAATTAATAAGAACATGGCTGGGAAAAGTAAGTGATCAAGGGCACAACTTGCCTTCAATGAGCTCCTGCTCAGCTACTTCAACCTGCTGCTCACCAGGATCCTCGGTCACGGGCTCTTCTACTCGCCACAATACAAACAAGCACAGTGCATATAGAGAAATTAACATTACACCAAACATATAAATAAAATACACAGTAATAATCTACACATTAAAATAAAATTCTAGGAACAGGAATCATAATTTTTGGGGTTATAGATTTTAAGTTATGGATTTTTAAAGGTTTATGTGTTTAAAATAGATTAAGTGAGGAATTAAATTTCTTACTGTTTTCATGACCAAACAGAGGCACTAAATGATAGATAATACAATTACAAAATTTCAGGAACTGGAATGGAGTGATTTGTTGTTAGTATGAATTTTCTATGAATTATTGAAGTTCTAGCATATATTTTTGTATTAAAAACCTATTTTCCAATTCAATTATTCCATTTTAAACAGCTCTGGACTGGGCCTCAAATCCTGGAAAGCGCGGGGTTCTCGGTGTAAGTTTCCTAAGACACAGGGTATAGTGGCTATGGACGGCGGGTTGATACTAAAATAACAGAGGGTTTCTTTTGCATAATACGCTAGCCGAAGGGTATCTTGTGATCACGGCCGTGCGATCAAGGGTGGACGCGTGAGATTAGATCCCCGAACCGGTACGCATACATGACCACTGGATCTAAAATCGACGGCACAATTTTAATGAAACGAAGGGGTATATGCAGGACTAATCGCGGTCGTCCACACAGGATCTAACGGTGGATATTGGTTCTGACCGAACTCTATCATCTACCAAATCCTAGCCGTCCGACACACATCCAACGGCGCGCATCAGATCTCCCTTCCCTGGCTCACGCAGAACACGGCGGCGCCCAGCGCACGGCGGAGCCTCGCCGGAGTGCGGCCAATCGGCGAACAAGGCCTTCGATCAAACTTCTAATTGGTCTTACGCGATCCATACGCTTAAACGGACTATCAGAACTGCTTATTACCTGAAGACTCGATGTCGGAGGCCGTGACCACGCACCACGGCGGAAAAGGGGACACTGGCGGCGACGTCTTGAGTCAGGACGATGCTCCAAGCTCAATTGGCTCCGCGCACACACTCCACACGACTAAGCGAGGTGCGGGGCTCTAACCCCGGGGGCAGTGCGTCAATGGGGCGAGGATTGATGGTGGCAGCGCGGATAGCTTTGTCTGCGGTTGTGGCGGCGCGGATGGAGACGCCTTCGCGTGAACGACAGGGCGATTAGCGACTCCAGGGAGGACAGGCATAGATATAGATGCCGTGGACCCGGAAACCCCCGCCCGATCTTGAACGCGCGCGACAAAATCGGAGTTCCGCTGCGGAGCAGCGCGATTTTACCGGAGGTCGGGGATGACTTGCGGGGTCCACGCGGCAGAGGTCTCACGCGAGGTGGGTGCGACTGGCAAAGGGGCCCAGCGCGTCGGTGTAACCGAGATACGCGCAGGCGCGTGGGAGGCCGACGGGCAGGGCCCACTTGTCGGCACAGTGTGGAGACGCATAATGGGTCGTGCGGGTGTTTCTCTCGGTGGGCCGAAATGGGTAGCAGCCGGCCCAGGTAGTGTTTTCCCCCTTTCTTTTCCTTTTTCCTTTTTTTGTTTCTATTTTTCCTATTTTGTCTTATTTTGAATCCAAAATTCAAACTTTGTGGCACCTTGTACACTGAATAATTATTTAGTTTGATCATACCTACTGCGATGGAGTTATTAAATTATACTTTTATTTATTGAATAAAATTCCTTTCTCTCCTCTATTTTCATGGTTTTATTTCCAAGTTAGACTTTTAATTTTATGGATCCATTGATATGCTATTAATGATACATTTATTTTATTAAGCACAAATGCACAATCAAATAAAACTCAGCATGATGCACAGATTAATTATGTGTTCATTGTTCTATTCATCCACTTTTAACTAGTGTTGAGCACATGCAATAATTAGTAGAGGCCACAAACCATTGAGATTATCTCTATTCTCTTTATTACACTTTTGAGTATTACAAATCCTACCCCCCTTAAAAATAATCTCCTCCTCGAGATTTAAGAAGATCTAGGGAAAAGGTGGGGAAAATCTATGCGAAGCTCTTCTTCTCTTTCCCAAGTTGCTTCATCTTCACCATGGTGACTCCATTGGACTTTGCACATCTTTATCACCTTATTTCTTGTAACTCGAGTCAAAGTATCCAAAATCTTGATCGGGTACTCCGTGTAAGTCAAATCACCTTGAACACTGAGCTCTTCCATTGGTAGCTGTTCCTCGGGAACACGGAGACACTTCTTTAATTGAGATACGTGGAACACGTTATGCACATCCGATAGACTATCCGGTAACTCAAGTTGGTATGCCATGTCCCCAACTCGCCTAAAGATCAAGAATGGTCCAATATAGCGAGGGGACAATTTGCCCTTAACTTTGAATCTCCTCATTCCACGAAGTGGTGACATACCACTTCTGTCACACCCGGCTTTAAGGAACAAAGTCAGGTGCATCTCACACATGCGCCAAGAAGACAACATATATAATAACAGAGTGTATAGAGATAAATGTCATAAAACATCAGAGTATTTATTACATAGCGGAAGACTTATTACAAAATAAAGAAATAAAGATAAAACAAACTAAGGATCGTCGGCGCCAATGTCAACTGAGAAACACCACCTAGATCAGATCATACTCCTCGCCTTGTGGCTCCTCCTGAACCACCTGCTCTTAACATATCCTCTAGCACTTGGTTGGTCCTCTCAGTCTGCCCATCAGTCTGTGGATGGTAAGCCGAACTAAAATTCAATCTCGTATCCAATGATTCGTGCAACTTCTTCCAATACCGAGAGGTAAACTGTGATCCTCGATCTGACACAATCTTCTTTGGCACACCATGCAGGCATACAATCCGTGCCGTGTACAACTCTGCCAACTTGGCTCCTGAATACGTGGTCTTCACTGGAATAAAGTGGGCTACTTTAGTTAGCCTGTCCACAATCACCCATATAGAATCATATCCAGCAGACGTGCGGGGTAGTCCAACAATGAAGTCCATGCCAATCTCTTCCCATTTCCACTCAGGTATCTTCAATGGATGCAGTAGTCCGGCTGGCCTCTGGTGTTCAGCCTTAACTCTTTGGCATACATCGCACATAGCCACATGTGCAGCCACATCTCTCTTCAGTCCATACCACCAATACTTTTGCTTCAAATCCTGATACATCTTAGTACTCCCAGGATGAATAGAATAAACTGAATCATGTGCCTCCTTCAATATGGTTTCCCGAAGACTATCGATATCGGGAACACAGATCCGATTCTTGAACCATATAGTGCCTTGCTCATCCTCCATGAACTCTGGGCCTCTACCCTCCGTTATCAGATCCTTGATCTCCTGAATCTTAGCATCACCAACCTGACCTTTACGAATTTCTTGCTCCAAGGTAGGTTCCAATTCAATGGTAATTCCTTCCGTATGTGTAACAATTCCCAGGTTGAGTCTCTCAAAATCTTTTGCTAATTCATCAGGTAGCTGGACAACGATAGCTGAATGAACATGCTCCTTGCGACTCAAGGCATCTGCAACCAAATTTGCCTTGCCCGGGTGATAGTGAATTTCCAAATCATAATCCTTAATAAGCTCCAACCAACGGCGTTGCCTAAGGTTGAGATCCTTCTGAGTGAATATGTACTTCAAACTCTTATGATCTGTATACACTTGGCACTTGGTCCCCATGATATAATGTCTCCAAATCTTAAGCGCATGCACAACGGCTGCCAATTCCAAGTCATGAGCGGGGTAGTTCAATTCATGTTTCTATAACTGACGAGAAGCATAAGCAATCACATGTCCTTCCTGCATGAGCACACATCCTAAGCCTTGGCCACATGCATCGCAATAAATATCGAATCCTTTCTGTAGGTCTGGCATAACCAATACTGGTGGCGACATCAACCTCTTTTTCAATTGCTCAAAGTTGTCTTGGCACTTCTCGTCCCACTTAAATTCTCTTCCTTTCTCCAAAAGTGAAGTCATAGGCTTAGCAATCTTAGAAAATCCTTCAATAAATCTCCGATAGTATCCAGCAAGTCCCAAGAAACTCCGAATCTCCGTAACTGTAGTGGGTACTCTCCACTCCATTATCTCCTTAACTTTAGCAGGATCCACTGAAATTCCTCCATTAGAAATAATATGACCAAGAAATGGCACCTCGCCAATCCAAAACTCGCACTTGCTGAACTTGGCATATAGCTGGTTATCTCGTAGCTTCTGTAGCACCAATCTCAGATGTTCCTCATGATCGCTATCACTCTGAGAATAAATAAGAATATCGTCGATGAATACCACGACGAATCTGTCCAAATACTCCATAAACACCTTATTCATCAAGTTCATAAAATAAGCTGGTGCATTAGTTAATCCAAACGACATAACAGTAAACTCATATAATCCATATCGAGTCGAGAAAGCCGTCTTGGGAATATCCGATGGTCTAATCCTCATTTGATGGTAACCCGATCGGAGATCAATCTTCGAGAATACTCTAGCACCTCTCATCTGATCAAATAAATCCTCAATACGGGGCAACAGATACTTGTTCTTTACCGTAACATCATTAAGAGATCTATAATCCACACACATCCGCTGCGATCCATCCTTCTTCTGTACAAACAAGACCGGTGCTCCCCAAGGTGAGGAACTCGGTCGAATGTACCCAGCCTCTTGTAACTCAGTTAACTGCTTCTTAAGTTCCTTCAACTCCTCTACGGACATCCTATATGGCCGTTTAGGAATAGGGGCGGTTCTGGGTAAGAGATCAATAACAAACTCAACTTCTCTATCGCGTGGCATCCCTGGTAACTCCTCTGGAAAGACATCCGGAAAATCTCTAACCACACGGATGTTGTCACCCACAACTTCTCATCTACTAAGAATGCCGCTAGTCTAATGGTGGTAGTTGCTGCAACTACAACTTCAAATCTTTGTCCTTTGGAATTGGTGAGTTCTATGGTTCCCTTACCACATGCTATATCGGCCTTTGCCTTTCTTAACCATGACATACCAAGGATCACGTCTATAATGCTCTCTTCTAACACTATAGGGGTAGTCCATCTGGGTTAGAAACACAAGGTAAGAAAGGAAGAATTGTAGACAGGGCGAGTAATTACGAGAAATTTTACTGCAGGGGATTTATTAGCTAAGTAGATTAGTGTGTTATCCACTAAAGCTAATACATTACCTTATGGTGGTACATGCTAAGATGCCCAACTATAATGTTTCAATCAATCAAAGAAGCAAATCAAGCATTGATCATCAGAACAATCACCCAACATTTTTAATAGAGAAAATAATTTTTTTTTATATTGTCTTAGGTTCCCTATCTCTTAAAAAGATCATAGTCATAGGATTCCAAGGTGTGAAATCCATCTTGTCTTAGAGTAGGAAAGATAAGAGTAACCAGAGTAGAATAGCAAAAGGTGAGACAAGATCAAGATGAGATGAGTATAGAATGAGTCAGAGTAAGGTAAGTAGGAAAGGGTTTGTCCATTTCTATCTAGGTTTCGTCCTACAGTCAACATTTCCTCTGATACCACTTCTGTAACACCCGGTTTTAAGGAACAAAGCCGGGTGCATCTCATACATGCGCCAAGAAGACAACATATATAATAACAGAGTGTATAGAGATAAATGTCACAAAACATCTGTCGGGGACCATAATTAGGGGTACCCTCAAGACGCCTAATTCTCAGCTGGTAACCCCCATCAGCATAAAGCTGCAAAGGCCTGATGGGTACGATTAAGTCAGGGATCAGTCCACACGTGTGACTCGATCACGCTTCACCCGAGCCTAGCCTCGGCCAAGGGCAGCCGACCTCGAGAGACTTCCGTCTCGCCCGAGGCCCCCCTTTTTACGACGGACACATCACCGGCTCGCCCGAGGCCTTGGCTTCGCTCAGAAGCAACCCTGACTAAATCGCCACACCGACTGACCAAGTTGCAGGAGCATTTAACGCAAAGGTGGCCTGACACCTTTATCCTGACACGCGCCCCTCCGGCAGAGCCGAAGTGACCGCCGTCACTCCACCGCTCCTCTGACCGGTCTGACAGAAGGACAGCGCCGCCTGCGCCACTCCGACTGCGGTGCCACTCGACAGAGTGAGTCTGACAGGCAGTCAGGCCTTGCCAAAGGCGCCACGGCGAACTCCGCTCCGCCCGACCCCAGGGCTCGGACTCGGGCTAAGACCCGGAAGACGGCGAATTCCGCTCCGCCCGACCCCAGGGCTCGGACTCGGGCTAAGACCCGGAAGACGGCGAATTCCGCTCCGCCCGACCCCAGGGCTCGGACTCGGGCTAAGACCCGGAAGACGGCGAACTCCGCTCCGCCCGACCCTAGGGCTCGGACTCGGGCTAAGACCCGGAAGACGGCGAACTCCGCTCCGCCCGACCCCAGGGCTCGGACTCGGGCTAAGACCCGGAAGACGGCGAACTCCGCTCCGCCCGACCCCAGGGCTCGGACTCGGGCTAAGACCCGGAAGACGACGAAACTCCGCCTCGCCCGACCCCAGGGCTCGGACTCCACCCTGGCCTCGGCCGAACGACTTCCGCCTCGCCCGACCCCATGGCTCGGGCTCGGCCTCGGCAACAGAGGACAGACTCAACCTCGGCTTCGGAGGAGCCCCCACGTCACCCTGCCTAGGGCATAGGCCCGCCACGTCAACAGGAAGCGCCATCGTCATCCTACCCCGAATCGACTCGGGTCACGAAGAACAAGACCGGCGTCCCATCCGGCCAGCTCCGCCGGATGGGCAATGATGGCGCTCCACAAGCTCTGTGACGACGGCGGCCCCAGCTCTCTTACGGAAGCAGGGCGACGTCAGCAGGGACTCGACCGCTCCAACAGCTGTCCCTCCGCCAGGCTTCGTCGCACCTCCGACAGCCACGACATCACGCCAGCAAGGTGCCAAGACCTCTCCGGCTGCCACATTAGCATGTACCTAGGGCGCTAGCTCTCTCTCCGCTAGACACGTAGCACTCTGCTACACCCCCCATTGTACACCTGGATCCTCTCCTTACGACTATAAAAGGGAGGACCAGAGCCTTCTTAGAGAAGGTTGGCCGCGTGGGACCGAGGACGGGACAGGCGCTCTCTTGGGGCCGCTCGCTTCCCTCACCCGCGTGGACGCTTGTAACCCCCCTACTGCAAGCGCACCTGACCTGGGCGCGGGACGAACACGAAGGCCGCGGGACTTCCACCTCTCTCACGCTCGACTCTGGCCACCTCGCCTCTCCCCCCTTCGCGCTCGCCCACGCGCTCGACCCATCTGGGCTGGGGCACGCAGCACACTCACTCGTCGGCTTAGGGACCCCCCTGTCTCGAAACGCCGACAGTTGGCGCGCCAGGTAGGGGCCTGCTGCGTGCTGACGAACAGCTCCCCGTCAAGCTCCAGATGGGCAGTCTCCAGCAACCTCTCCGGCCCGGGGCGGTGCTTCGTTTCGGGACTCTTGAGTTCATGTCCTTCGACGGCAGCTACGACATGATACTTCTTCCACCGCCGCGCGACGACGACAATGGCGGCCGACAGCCCGCCCGCCGGCGGCGGAATCGACGACATCTTCCCCACATGGTGGAAGAGCAACATTCGAGCTCGCTCCGTTCTCTCCCCCGCCAACGGAGGAGGAGGCGGGGCCGTCAAGGCCAGGCGGGAGGCCGCGCTTCGTTGGCCGTCGAGCGAATCGACGCCCCCGACGCCCCGACGGAAGGCACGCCGGACGTCGACCTCGCGTTCAAGACGGAGGCAAGCGCTATCCCCCCGCGACACGCTGACCCCGAACAAGAAGACGACACCAGCGCGCTCGCGGAAAGCCTACAGGACGTCGCCCTCGTACCTGAGATGACGGTGCAACCAGTCCCCGATGTGACTACGTCGCTCCTCGTCGACCAAAAGGTACCAACTAACTCCCATCTTGCGTCATTTCGACTCGGCCTCAACCCGCCAAACGACCTCGTTTTGGCGGGCGCTCTCATTGAGGCGAGTGCAACCCCACTGGGGTTTCGTATGCGGTCGCCTTGGGACCGGCTGACGGACGTCTCGACCTACGGGCCCTCTGGGTCCGAGGAAGATGACGATCCCAGCATCTGTTGGGATTTCTCCGGACTTGGCAACCCCAGTGCTGTGCGGGACTTCATGACCGCATGTGACTACTGCCTCTCCGACTGTTCCGACGGAAGCCGCAGCCTTGGCGACGAGAGCTGCGGCCCAAGCCGCGAATGTTTCCACATCGAGCTAGGGGATCCCTCCGAAGGCAACCATCTCGGCATGCCGGAGGACGGTGATCTTCCTAGGCCGGTGCCTTGCGCCGACATCCCACGGGAGCTAGCTGTGGTCCCCGCTCCGGCGGGGGGTTACGACCCACAACTCGAGCAAGTCCGCGAGGCGCAGGCCAGGCTCAACGAGGGAACAGGAGCGCTTGAGCCGATCCGTCGGGACGTCGGATAGGCATGGGCGGGCCAACCCTTGGCCGGAGAAATACGTCACCTGCCCCAAGGTCTCCAGCACCGCGTCGCCAACGATGTCAGGGTCAGGCCGCCGCCCGCATCCAGCGGGGTTGGTCAGAACCTGGCAGCCGCAGCGATGCTCCTCCGCGCGATGCCGGAGCCATCAACCACCGAGGGTCGGCGAATCCAGGGAGAGCTCAAGAATCTCCTGGAAGGCGCTGCGGCCCGACGGGCCGAAAGCACTGCCTCCCGAAGGCAGGGATATCCCTCGGAACCTCATGCTGCGACTTCCCGATTCATGCGGGAAGCCTCGGTCTACACCGGGCGCACGCGCAACACCGCGCCTGCGGCCCCGGGCCACCTCGGCAACGAGCACCATCGACGCGACCGTCGGGCCCACCTCGACGAAAGTGTGCGCCGAGGCTACCACCCCAGGCGTGGGGGGCGCTACGACAGCGGGGAGGATCGGAGTCCCTCGCCCGAACCACCCGGTCCGCAGGCCTTCAGTCGGGCCATCCGACGGGCGCCATTCCCGACCAGGTTCCGACCCCCGACTACTATCACGAAGTACTCGGGGGAAACGAGACCGGAACTGTGGCTCGCGGACTACCGCCTTGCCTGCCAACTGGGTGGGACGGACGACGACAACCTCATCATCCGTAACCTCCCCCTGTTCCTCTCCGACACTGCTCGCGCCTGGTTGGAGCACCTGCCTCCGGGGCAGATCTCCAACTGGGACGACTTGGTCCAAGCCTTCGCTGGCAATTTCCAGGGCACATACGTGCGCCCCGGGAATTCCTGGGACCTTCGAAGCTGCCGACAACAGCCGGGGGAGTCGCTCCGGGACTACATCCGGCGATTCTCGAAGCAGCGCACCGAGCTGCCCAACATCACCGACTCGGATGTCATCGGCGCGTTCCTCGCCGGCACCACTTGCCGCGACCTGGTGAGCAAGCTGGGTCACAAGACCCCCACCAGGGCGAGCGAGCTGATGGACATCGCCACCAAGTTCGCCTCTGGCCAGGAGGCGGTCGAGGCTATCTTCCGAAAGGACAAGCAGCCCCAGGGCCGCCCATCGGAAGAGGCTCCCGAGGCGTCTGCTCCGCGCGGCGCCAAGAAGAAAGGCAAGAAGAAGTCGCAACCGAAGCGCAACGCCGCTGACGCGGACCTTGTCGCCGCCGCCGAGTACAAGAACCCTCGGAAGCCCCCCGGAGGTGCAAACCTCTTCGACAAGATGCTCAAGGAGCCGTGCCCCTACCATCAGGGGCCCGTCAAGCACACCTCGAGGAGTGCGTTATGCTTCGGCGTCACTTCCACAGGGCCAGGCCACCCGCCGAGGGTGGCAGGGCCCGCGACGACGACAAGAACGAAGATCACCAAGCAGGAGAGTTCCCCGAGGTCCACGACTGCTTCATGATCTATGGAGGGCATGCGGCGAATGCCTCGGCTCGGCATCGCAAGCAAGAGCGCCGGGAGGTCTGCTCGGTGAAGGTGGCGGCGCCAGTCTACCTAGACTGGTCCGACAAGCCCATCACCTTCGACCAGGCCGACCACCCCGACCATGTGCCGAGCCCGGGGAAATACCCGCTCGTCGTCGACCCCGTTGTCGGCAATGTCAGGCTCACCAAGGTCCTGATGGATGGGGGCAGCTGCCTCAACATCATCTACGCCGAGACCCTCAAGCTCCTGCGCGTCGATCTATCCTCCGTCCGAGCAGGCGCTACGCCCTTCCACGGGATCATCCCTGGGAAGCGCGTCCAGCCCCTCGGGCGACTCGACCTCCCCGTCTGCTTCGGGACGCCCTCCAACTTCCGAAGGGAGACCCTGACGTTCGAGGTGGTCGGGTTCCGAGGAACCTACCACGCCGTACTAGGGAGGCCATGCTACGCGAAGTTCATGGCCGTCCCCAACTACACCTACCTGAAGCTCAAGATGCCGGGCCCCAACGGGGTCATCACCGTCGGCCCCACGTACAAACACGCGTTCGAATGCGACGTGGAGTGCGTGGAGTACGCCGAGGCCCTCGCCGAGTCCGAGGCCCTCATCGCCGACCTGGAGAACCTCTCCAAGGAGATGCCAGACGTGAAGCGCCATGCCGGCAACTTCGAGCCAGCGGAGACGGTCAAGGCCGTCCCTCTTGACCCCGGTGGCGACACCACCAAGCAGATCCGGATCGGTTCCGGGCTCGACCCCAAATAGGAAGTAGTGCTCGTCGACTTTCTCCGCGCAAACGCCGATGTCTTTGCGTGGAGTCCCTCGGACATGCCCGGCATACCGAGGGATGTCGCCGAGCACTCGCTGGATATTCGGGCCGGAGCCCGACCCGTCAGGCAGCCTCTGCGCCGATTCGACGAGGAAAAGCGCAGAGTGATTGGCGAAGAGATCCACAAGCTAATGGCAGCAGGGTTCATCAAAGAGGTATTCCATCCCGAATGGCTTGCCAACCCTGTGCTTGTGAGGAAGAAAGGGGGGAAATGGCGGATGTGTGTAGACTACACTGGTCTCAACAAAGCATGTCCGAAGGTTCCCTACCCTCTGCCTCGCATCGATCAAATCGTGGATTCCACCGCTGGGTGCGAAACCCTGTCCTTCCTCGATGCCTACTCAGGGTATCACCAGATCCGGATGAAAGAGTCCGACCAGCTCGTGACTTCTTTCATCACGCCGTTCGGCATGTACTGCTACGTCACCATGCCGTTCGGTTTGAGGAATGCGGGTGCGACGTACCAGCGGTGCATGAACCATGTGTTCGGCGAACACATCGGTCGCACAGTCGAGGCCTACGTCGATGACATCGTAGTCAAGACAAGGAAGGCTTCCGACCTCCTCTCCGACCTTGAAGTGACATTCCGATGTCTCAAGGCGAAAGGAGTCAAGCTCAATCCTGAGAAGTGTGTCTTCGGGGTGCCCCGAGGCATGCTCCTAGGGTTCATCGTCTCCGAGCGAGGCATCGAAGCCAACCCGGAGAAGATCACGGCCATCACCAGCATGGGACCCATCAAGGACTTAAAAGGTGTACAGAGGGTCATGGGATGCCTCGCGGCCCTGAGCCGCTTCATCTCACGCCTCGGCGAAAGAGGTCTGCCTCTGTACCGCCTCTTAAGGAAGGCCGAGTGTTTCGCTTGGACCCTTGAGGCCGAGGAAGCCCTCGGCAACCTGAAGGCGCTCCTTACGAAGGCGCCTGTCTTGGTGCCCCCGGCGGATGGAGAAGCCCTCTTGGTCTACGTCGCCGCGACCACTCAGGTGGTTAGCGCCGCGATTGTGGTCGAGAGGCAAGAGGAAGGGCATGCATTGCCCGTTCAGAGGCCGGTCTACTTCGTCAGCGAAGTGCTGTCCGAGACCAAGATCCGCTACCCACAAGTTCAAAAGCTGCTGTATGCTGTGATCCTGACAAGGCGGAAGCTGCGACACTACTTCGAGTCTCATCCGGTAATTGTGGTGTCATCCTTCCCCCTGGGGGAGATCATCCAGTGCCGGGAGGCCTCGGGCAGGATCGCAAAGTGGGCGGTGGAAATCATGGGCGAAACGATCTCGTTCGCCCCTCGGAAGGCCATTAAGTCCCAGGTGTTGGCGGACTTCGTGGCCGAATGGGTCGACACCCAGCTGCCGACGGCTCCGATCCAACCGGAGCTCTGGACCATGTTTTTCGACGGGTCGCTGATGAAGACGGGAGCCGGCGCGGGCCTGCTTTTCATCTCGCCCCTCGGAAAGCACTTGCGCTACGTGCTGCGCCTCCATTTCCCAGCGTCCAACAATGTGGCCGAGTACGAAGCTCTGGTCCATGGGTTGCGGATCGCCATCGAGCTAGGGGTCAGACGCCTCGACGCCCGCGGTGATTCGCAGCTCGTCATCGACCAAGTCATGAAGAACTCCCACTGCCGCGACCCGAAGATGGAGGCCTACTGCGACGAGGTTCGGCGCCTGGAAGACAAGTTCTTCGGGCTCGAGCTCAACCACATCGCTCGGCGCTACAACGAAACCGCAGACGAGCTGGCTAAAATAGCCTCGGGGCGAACGACGGTCCCCCCGGACGTCTTCTCCCGAGATCTGCACCAACCCTCTGTCAAGATCGACGACGCGCCCGAGCCCGAGGTACCCTCGGCTCAGCCCGAGGTACCCTCGGCTCGGCCAGAGGCACCCTCGGCACAGCCCGAGGTACCCTCGGCCCCCGAGGGCGAGGCACTGGACGTCGAGGAAGAGCAGAGCGGGGCCACGCCAGATCGAGATTGGCAGGCCCCGTACCTGCAGTATCTTCGCCGAGGAGAGCTACCCCCCGACCAAGTCGAGGCTCGGCGGGTAGCGCGACGCGCCAAGTCATTCGTCTTGCTGGGCGATGAAGAGGAGCTCTACCATCGCAGCCTCTCGGGCATCCTCCAGCGATGCATCTCCATCGCCGAAGGTCGGGAACTGCTGCAAGAAATACACTCGGGGGCTTGCGGCCATCACGCAACACCCCGAGCCCTTGTCGGGAATGCTTTCCGACAAGGCTTCTACTGGCCAACGGCGGTGGCTGACGCCACTAGAATTGTCCGCACCTGCGAAGGGTGCCAATTCTATGCGAAGCAGACCCACCTGCCCGCTCAGGCTCTGCAGACAATACCCATCACCTGGCCCTTCGCTGTATGGGGTCTGGACCTCGTCGGTCCCTTGCAGAAGGCGCCCGGGGGCTACACGCACCTGCTGGTCGCCATCGACAAATTCTCCAAGTGGATCGAGGTCCGACCTCTGAACAGCATCAGGTCCGAGCAGGCGGTGGCGTTCTTCACCAACATCATCCATCGCTTCGGGGTCCCGAACTCCATCATCACCAACAACGGTACCCAGTTCACCGGCAAAAAATTCTTGGATTTTTGCGAAGATCACCATATCCGGGTGGACTGGGCCGCCGTGGCTCATCCCATGTCGAATGGGCAAGTAGAGCGTGCCAACGGCATGATTCTACAAGGGCTCAAGCCTCGGATCTACAACGACCTCAATAAGTTCGGCAAGCGGTGGATGAAGGAACTCCCCTCGGTGGTCTGGAGCCTAAGGACGACGCCGAGTCGTGCCACGGGTTTCACGCCGTTTTTCCTGGTCTACGGGGCCGAAGCTATCTTGCCCACTGACCTGGAATACGGCTCCCCGAGGACGAGGGCCTACACCGATCAAAGCAACCAAGCTAGCCGAGAAGAATCGCTGGACCAGCTGGAGGAGGCTCGGGACAGGGCCTTACTACACTCGGCGCAGTACCAGCAGTCCCTGCGACGCTACCACGCTCGAGGGGTCCGGTCCCGAGATCTCCAGGTGGGCGATCTGGTGCTTCGACTGCGGCAAGACGCCCGAGGGAGGCACAAGCTCACGCCCCCCTGGGAAGGGCCATTCGTCATCGCCAAAGTTCTGAAGCCCGGAACATACAAGCTGGCGAACAATCAAGGCGAGATCTACGGCAACGCTTGGAACATCAAACAGCCCACGCGTCAAGCAACCGGCGCGCCAGTTGCTGCATGCAAGCAACCGCACCGCCACTTGTGCCACCGGCGCGCCCCTTCGGTTGCGGAGCCTATGCCGCGACTCGAGGCGACCCAGCAGCGCCAGCCTGGCGCGTCGGTCAAAGCGACCGAAAGTGGGCCGGCAATAATGGCGGTGGCAGGCGGGTGGGCGCAGCAGTCACGTCGTCAGCCAGGCTCACGTCTCATCCCGGGACAACAAGAGAGCCTCCTCTCACGGCGTGAAGACGGTGCACCCGTGACCCGTTCCTCGAACGGATCGCGCACGCGCAACGGCCGCCCCGCCAACTACCCGCCCCGTCGCATTAACTCCGCGGCGGGACACGCGGCGCCTCTGGCGGGAGAAGCGCGCAACGCTTCGCCTTCGCCGTAATAACCGTGTCAAAAAGAGGTACGCCACGTTGTTCGATTTCGTATCCTTTTCCTTTTTCCTCTTTCTCCATCTCTTGCAACAGGGACCGGGAAAGGGGATACCCCGAAAAGGATCCTTCTCCGCGAAGGAACCGGGCTCCGAGCCCCCCTACTAATCAGGGGTTCGAAGGCTGGCCCTCCGAAGGGTTCAACAGTCGCCTCAGATCGCGTGGGCCCGACACCCACTACTGGTCAGGGGTTTGAAGGCCAGCCCCCCGAAGGGTTCCATGGCCGCCTCAGGCTACTCGGGCTCCGCGCCCATTACTGATCAGGGGTTCGAAGGCTGGCCCCCGAAGGGTTCACAGTCGCCTTAGACACCGAGCAAGGGATGACCAGGGGTACGTTCGATACATAACCAAGGCTCGGGCTGCGCTCCCGAGGTACCCTAGGACATTTCCGAGACCAGCGGGAACGATCTTGTAACGGAATCCCATCAGAGGGAGGCATCGAGCCCTCGGACCCCGTCGCCAGGGGACCGAGTCCGGCAAATCACCCGCAGGTACTTTTGGGCGTGCCTCTGGGCCCCTAGCCGACCCCCAACGAACGGGGCACGGACGTCCACTCGGATTACCCGCTTGCAGCTCACCGGAGACACCATGTTCGGTGCCCATCGAGGGTAACATGGCGCACTCCCCCCTCCTCCTTGCGGAAAGGCGACGTAGGGGCGTATGTAAAAAGCCGAGTCTGTCCCTGATCGTCCTCTCGCCCTGTGCAGAGGCTCGGGGGCTGCTCTCGCAAAAACCGGCTCCGGCTGAACCGTTGACAGCGTCAACATACCAGCCCGAGAGCTTGGGCCCCGACCGTGCACCCGGGCTACGGCCAGTTCGCATGAGGGAACGACCAGACCAGCCGAAGCGTTACGCGAGGTATTAAGACCTCGAAGGAGTGTAACCACTCCTCCGAGGCCTCGGGGGCTACACCCGGCGGGTGCGCTCGCGCGCACCCACCGGAACGAAATGCAACCGAGAAAGGCTGGTCCCCTTGCAAAAAAGTGCGACGAAAGCCTCCAAGCGAGTGCTAACACTCCCTTCGAGGCTCGGGGGCTACTGTCGGGGACCATAATTAGGGGTACCCTCAAGACGCCTAATTCTCAGCTGGTAACCCCCATCAGCATAAAGCTGCAAAGGCCTGATGGGTACGATTAAGTCAGGGATCAGTCCACACGAGTGACTCGATCACGCTTCACCCGAGCCTAGCCTCGGCCAAGGGCAGCCGACCTCGAGAGACTTCCGTCTCGCCCGAGGCCCCCCTTTTTACGACGGACACATCACCGGCTCGCCCGAGGCCTTGGCTTCGCTCAGAAGCAACCCTGACTAAATCGCCACACCGACTGACCAAGTTGCAGGAGCATTTAACGCAAAGGTGGCCTGACACCTTTATCCTGACACGCGCCCCCCCGGCAGAGCCGAAGTGACCGCCGTCACTCCACCGCTCCTCTGACCGGTCTGACAGAAGGACAGCGCCGCCTGCGCCACTCCGACTGCGGTGCCACTCGACAGAGTGAGTCTGACAGGCAGTCAGGCCTTGCCAAAGGCGCCATGGCGAACTCCGCTCCGCCCGACCCCAGGGCTCGGACTCGGGCTAAGACCCGGAAGACGGCGAATTCCGCTCCGCCCGACCCCAGGGCTCGGACTCGGGCTAAGACCCGGAAGACGGCGAATTCCGCTCCGCCCGACCCCAGGGCTCGGACTCGGGCTAAGACCCGGAAGACGGCGAACTCCGCTCCGCCCGACCCCAGGGCTCGGACTCGGGCTAAGACCCGGAAGACGGCGAACTCCGCTCCGCCCGACCCCAGGGCTCGGACTCGGGCTAAGACCCGGAAGACGGCGAACTCCGCTCCGCCCGACCCCAGGGCTCGGACTCGGGCTAAGACCCGGAAGACGACGAAACTCCGCCTCGCCCGACCCCAGGGCTCGGACTCCGCCCTGGCCTCGGCCGAACGACTTCCGCCTCGCCCGACCCCATGGCTCGGGCTCGGCCTCGGCAACAGAGGACAGACTCAACCTCGGCTTCGGAGGAGCCCCCACGTCACCCTGCCTAGGGCATAGGCCCGCCACGTCAACAGGAAGCGCCATCGTCATCCTACCCCGAATCGACTCGGGTCACGAAGAACAAGACCGGCGTCCCATCCGGCCAGCTCCGCCGGATGGGCAATGATGGCGCTCCACAAGCTCTGTGACGACGGTGGCCCCAGCTCTCTTACGGAAGCAGGGCGACGTCAGCAGGGACTCGACCGCTCCAACAGCTGTCCCTCCGCCAGGCTTCGCCGCACCTCCGACAGCCACGACATCACGCCAGCAAGGTGCCAAGACCTCTCCGGCTGCCACATTGGCATGTACCTAGGGCGCTAGCTCTCTCTCCGCTAGACACGTAGCACTCTGCTACACCCCCCATTGTACACCTGGATCCTCTCCTTACGACTATAAAAGGGAGGACCAGGGCCTTCTTAGAGAAGGTTGGCCGCGCGGGACCGAGGACGGGACAGGCGCTCTCTTGGGGCCGCTCGCTTCCCTCACCCGCGTGGACGCTTGTAACCCCCCTACTGCAAGCGCACCTGACCTGGGCGCGGGACGAACACGAAGGCCGCGGGACTTCCACCTCTCTCACGCTCGACTCCGGCCACCTCGCCTCTCCCCCCTTCGCGCTCGCCCACGCGCTCGACCCATCTGGGCTGGGGCACGCAGCACACTCACTCGTCGGCTTAGGGACCCCCTGTCTCGAAACGCCGACAACATCAGAGTATTTATTACATAGCGGAAGACTTATTACAAAATAAAGATAAATATAAAATGAACTAAGGATCGTTGGTGCCAATGTCAACTGAGAAACGCCACCTAGATCAAGTCGAAGGCCTCCGTGTTAGGCGGTTCCTCTTCGACCACCTGTTCTTCTCCTGTGGGGGGGTGTGAGACAGCAAGAGTGAGCTCACATACGTTCATAGCTCAACAAGTCGTGGGGAATAATGTGGCATGAACTCACCAAAGGTGGGAGTTCACGAAGTGTAAGGCTGATCAATGAAATAAAGGCTGAAGCTGAGCATTGCTTTTATAAGTTGGTCAAATTTTTATTAGCAATTACTAGGTGTAAGTAAATACCAAACCTTAATAATAATAAATAAAAGTAATAGTAAAATAATCCCAAATGCGATGCAAATGTCAAATTAAATTTAGGTTCCATAGTTAATCATGTGAGGGTCCGAGCCGCTCATGACCGTGAGCACGGCTAGTATACTAGTTTTACACTCTGCAGAGGTTGCGCATCTTTACCCACAAGTCATGTTACCCATCTGCCAAGAGACGACCAATCCCATACACCTCTACCGAGGAGGCGAGGCAGGGTAACACTACGAGGCCTTTACAAAGTTCCACTAGCTTCAGAAATCCCGCTACAGTTTATAGGAAGCTCCAGTGCAGGGTTCTTGCCTGACCGCCATCGCAGCAAAATCAACCAAGGACCTCCCCACACTGACCACTCCCCTACTGCCCTTGCCCCTTTCGGGTAAGGAAGACCTCCACTAGCTTTCCTAGTTAATCAGCCAAGGGCGTCCCATTAAACCCTTGTGGTAGCACTGTTTTCCCGGGTGGTCGCTCCATGTCCCCATTAATTTAATGATCTTAACATGAACAGTAATAATAACAAGATAATAACAGGATAATCATGAGTAGTGTATCTCCATACCCAATCCACATAAAGCAATAGCAAGTACTACCCAAAAATATTTCAGGGGTGAACAAGGTATAAAGATAACCAAAACTGGGGTAACCTAAAGGATCCCATCAAAATTAACCTATGCAGATCATTAAAATTAATAAGAACATGGCTGGGAAAAGTAAGTGATCAAGGGCACAACTTGCCTTCAATGAGCTCCTGCTCAGCTACTTCAACCTGCTGCTCACCAGGATCCTCGGTCACGGGCTCTTCTACTCGCCACAATACAAACAAGCACAGTGCATATAGAGAAATTAACTTTACACCAAACATATAAATAAAATACACAGTAATAATCTACACATTAAAATAAAATTCTAGGAACAGGAATCATAATTTTTGGGGTTATAGATTTTAAGTTATGGATTTTTAAAGGTTTATGTGTTTAAAATAGATTAAGTGAGGAATTAAATTTCTTACTGTTTTCATGACCAAACAGAGGCACTAAATGATAGATAATACAATTACGAAATTTCAGGAATTGGAATTGAGTGATTTGGAGTTAGTATGAATTTTCTATGAATTATTGAAGTTCTAGCATATATTTTTGTATTAAAAACCTATTTTCCAATTCAATTCCATTTTAAACAGCTCTGGACTGGGCCTCAAATCCTGGAAAGCGCGGGGTTCTCGGTGTAAGTTTCCTAAGACACAGGGTATAGTGGCTATGGACGACGGGTTGATACTAAAATAACAGAGGGTTTCTTTTGCATAATACGCTAGCCGAAAGGGTATCTTGTGATCACGGCCGTGCGATCAAGGGTGGACGCGTGAGATTAGATCCCCGAACCGGTACGCATACATGACCACTGGACCTAAAATCGACGGCACAGTTTTAATGAAACGAAGGGGTATACGCAGGACTAATCGCGGTCGTCCACACAGGATCTAACGGTGGATATTGGTTCTGACCGAACTCTATCATCTACCAAATCCTAGCCGTCCGACACACATCCAACGGCGCGCATCAGGTCTCCCTTCCTCGGCTCACGCAGAACACGGCGGCGCCCAGCGCACGACGGAGCCTCGCCGGAGTGCGGCCAATCGGCGAACAGGGGCTTCGATCAAACTTCTAATTGGTCTTACGCGATCCATACGCGAAAACGGACTATCAGAACTGCTTATTACCTGAAGACTTGATGTCGGAGGCCGTGACCACGCACCACGACGGAAAAGGGGACACTGGCGGCGACGTCTTGAGTCAGGACGATGCTCCAAGCTCAATTGGCTCCGCGCACACACTCCACACGACTAAGCGAGGTGCGGGGCTCTAACCCCGGGGGCAGTGCGTCAATGGGGCGAGAATTGATGGTGGCAGCGCGGATAGCTTTGTCTGCGGTTGTGGCGGCGCGGATGGAGACGCCTTCGCGTGAACGACAGGGCGATTAGCGACTCCAGGGAGGACGAGCATAGATATAGATGCCGTGGACCCGGAAACCCCCGCCCGATCTTGAACGCGCGCGACAAAATCGGAGTTCCGCTGCGGCGCAGCGCGATTTTACCGAAGGTCGGGGATGACTTGCGGGGTCCACGCGGCAGAGGTCTCACGCGAGGTGGGTGCGACTGGCAAAGGGGCCCAGCGCGTCGGTGTAACAGAGATACGCGCAGGCGCGTGGGAGGCCGACGGGCAGGGCCCACTTGTCGGCACCGTGTGGAGACGCATAATGGGTCGTGCGGGTGTTTCTCTGGGTGGGCCGAAATGGGTAGCAGCCGGCCCAGGTAGTGTTTTCCCCCTTTCTTTTCCTTTTTCCTTTTTTTGTTTCTATTTTTCCTATTTTGTCTTATTTTGAATCCCAAATTCAAACTTCAATTTAAATTCAAACTTTGTGGCACCTTGTACACTGAATAATTATTTAGTTTGATCATACCTACTGCGATGGAGTTATTAAATTATACTTTTATTTATTGAATAAAATTCCTTTCTCTCCTCTATTTTCATGGTTTTATTTCCAAGTTAGACTTTGAATTCTATGGATCCATTGATATGCTATTAATGATACATTTATTTTTATTAAGCACAAATGCACAATCAAATAAAACTCAGCATGATGCACAGATTAATTATGTGTTCATTGTTCTATTCATCCACTTTTAACTAGTGTTGAGCACATGCAATAATTAGTAGAGGCCACAAACCATTGAGATTATCTCTATTCTCTTTGTTACACTTTTGAGTATTACAGATGGTGGCTTGCCTAATGGAATGGAAAGTAATGAAGTGTGCTTAGAAATGCGAGGATAGCGGAGGGGCATCTTACTATACTTCTTGCGCTCATGGCGCTTAGAAGTAGTGGACGATGAGTCGGAGCCGGAGGTGGAGGGCGACGAAGAGTCGGTATCATAGTAGACCACCTTCTTCATCTTCTTCTTCTTCTTGTCGCCTCTCCGATGGGACTTGATGGAGGAAGAGGATTCCTCCTTGTGCTTGTGGCCGGACTCCCTCGAATGGGTTCTTTCCGGGCTTGCGGGTTTGTCGCCAGTCAAGATCTCCCTCTTGGCATGATCTCCCAACATCACTTCGAGTGGTTAGACTCAAATGAAGTACCGGGCTCAAATACCAATTGAAAGTCGCCTAGACGGGGGGTGAATAGGCGGAATCTAAAATTTATAACTTAAAACACAATCTATAAGCCGGGGTTAGCGTTACAGTAAAATCTGAGTCCGAGAGAGATGGGAAAACAAATCAAAAGCAAATAAAGCGGATGACACGGCGATTTGTTTTACCGAGGTTCAGTTCTTGAGAACCTAGTCCTCGTTGAGGTGGTCACAAAGACCGGGTCTCTTTCAACCCTTTCCCTCTCTCAAACGGTCACCTAGACCGAGTGAGCTTTCTCCTTAATCAAATGGATCACTTAGACCCCACAAGGACCACTACACACTTAGTGTCTCTTGCTTTGATTACAAGTTGCTTGAGAACAAGAAAGAGGAAGAAGAAAGCGATCCAAGAACAAGAGCTCAAAGAACACGAGCAAAACACTCTCTCTAGTCACTAGTTGTTTGGAGTGGATTTGGGACTTGGAGAGGCTTTGATTCTTTTGAATTGTGTCTTGTATTGATTGCACTAGCTCTTGTATTGAATGAGATGTCTGAAAAACTTGGATGCTTGGAGTGGTGGTGGTTGGGGGGTATTTATAGCCCTCAACCACCACATAGCCGTTGGGGAGGTTGTCTGTCGATGGGTCCGGTGCGCCACCGAACACTGTCCGGTGCGCCAACCACGTCACCCAACCGTTATGGTTCTGGCGGTTTTGACGATTGGAGCTCTGACATCATGTTGCACCGAACAAGTCCTGTTCACTGACCGGTGTGCCTCTAACTCCTGCTTTGACTTCTGCGTGCACTGTTCACGCACTGTTCACACTTTTGCCGACGACCGTTGCGCTGTTAGCCATTGCTCCTCATGGTGCACCGGACAGTCCGGTGGCACACCGGACAGTCCGGGGAATTATAGCGGAGTGACGCCTGAGAAACCCAAAGGTGAAGAGTTTAGACTGTACGGTCCCTGGTGCACCAGACAGTCCGGTGCGCCAGACCAGGGTTCTCTTCGGTTTCTTTTGCTTCTTTCTTTTGAACCCTAACTTGATCTTTTTATTGGTTTGTGTTGAACCTTTATACACCTGTAGAATACATAATCTAGAGCAAACTAGTTAGTCCAATATTTGTGTTGGGCATTCAACCACCAAAATCATCTATAGGAAAAGGTTTGACCCTATTTCCCTTTCATTGGGCATCATGGGATTCTTTTTCAATTTTTTTATAATTTCATTGGCCATTTCTCGGCCGCCATTCACCTAGACATCGGAACAAAATTTCCCGCCTATCAAAGTGGCTTTGGCCGAGGGGTCCTTTGTGTCGTCTATGGAGAAGACGGCTTCGGCCTGGGCTGCAACTTTAACATGGCCACAGCCAGCCTTCTCCAGAATTGCTGCAACCCCTCGAGCGCCGGCGAAGGCACAAATATCCCAACGATCACTAAGGATCTCTTCAAAAGCTTCGGCCTCTTCACCTATCCAATCGATGACTCCCTCGGGGTCACCTCAAAGGAACTTTCTTTCGAAGAATATGCACCCACCTTGGCAAAGCTGATTTTCAGTTTTCTAACGCAATCTAAGGATTTCTCAAAGCATCTTTCCTTGGATTCACGAAGCTCCTCAACATTCTTTTCCAGCCTAGCATTCGACCATTCACTTATTTCTTGCTTTACTTTTGCAAGTTCAAAATTTTCATTAGCTTTGGCAAGTTTTTTCTGAAGATTCTCAACTTCGGCTTTATGGGCTTCAGATTGAGCATTAAATTTTGCTTCGTTTTTCTTCACTCTATCCACCAATGAAAGCAGAATTTTATCTTTCTCTAAGGCTTCATTTCTCAGTTTGATAACCTTCAGCTGAAGTTTACCAAGGGCTATCTGGCAACTTTCATCTTCAACATTCTTCTGTGCTCTCAAAGTGTTGCTAAGAATTAAGCCCTGCAAAAAGAAGGGAGACAAAGGATCAGCACGAGAATAAAAGACAAAAGATAATCTATTTATAAGTCCATAACTTCCGTACCTTTGGACTATTGTACGCAAGGCTGTCTGCGAGGTCATCCTTTAACATGGCAGAAAGGCCAACTTCAAGCTTTGGAAATCCCATGTTTTTTTGCCATCTCCCGGCAAACAGATATTTTCTTGTTGTCCGAGAGACAGTATAGAAAATCATCTTCGTCGGTGCCATTGTACACCAAGGCCCCTTTCCGGTACTTCAGTTCCCGGGCGTAGTGTTTGGCTTCCACGATTTCTTCTACAGACAACCTTTTACCCGAAGCATGCCAAATAATAAAGTCAGGATCTTCAGAAGGTGCTTCGGGAGTAGGAGATTTAACTTTTTTGGGTGTGTCTTTCTTCTCCAGAGCCAAACCAGCATCTGAAGGTCCTTGTTCAATTCTCTGCTCAGTTCCAGCAGGCTCTGCTTTAGTGGGCACTGAGGGCCCAGCTTTGGTTTCAACGCGAACTATAGCAGCGTTGGCAGTCTCTTTAGCAGGGGCAGGAGTCGATGCCCTTGTCGATTCCAGGACGGCGTCTAGCATGCTAGCCATCCTTCTCCTCTTAGGAGTTTTTTGCAGGAGCCTTTGATACCTTCGGCAATTCTGGCTCCGCTGGAGGGCTCAAGATTTTTGGCAGCCCTACCGTTTCCCCTAGCTCTGGCTCTTTGGCCGCCTTTCCTTTGGCTTCAGCACCATGTTTTGGTGTTTCAACTGACCCGGTTGTAGGAACCTTCGGCAATTTAGCCAATTCTTCCGTAGGGCTGGCAGGAGCAGGCTGTTCTGCCTCAGCAGTGGAAGATGTCCCTTCACCAAGCTTCAGCACTGTGGCCGTTTCAATGTATCTAGGTCGGTGCATTAAAACCTTGATCTTTTTGCCCTTCGGCACAGCAGAAATGGCCGAAGTAGCAGCTTTTCTTTTCTTTCTCTGCTTTCACGAGGGATAGCTATAATCAGGGTATACGAAACCAATAACATCAAAAACTCTATTCAACCTTTTCTTGCCTCGACTTTCGAAGGCCAAGGTCATTGCATCATCTTAAGCCCTTGTATAGGCCCCAAGCAATTCATCACTAGTTGCCTCAATACTGCTCAACCACTCGTCGTTTGGCTCATCAAACTCGCCTCTATATCTGAAGGTATATTTTAGATAGACTAGGCCACCCTGACTAGACCCGGCAGCAGCTTCCTTCGGCATCTCCCACTCACTCACGAGCGGCCATACTCTGTAGGCGATGTGCTCTTGAACCAAGTCTCTTGTGCCAATAAAAGTGCACACAGTGTTGAAGCTTCTCTGGCATGCTTCTATATCATTCCCAAGAGCAGTGGCTAGCCTCCTGATGCCGAAGCGAGACCAAATGGGTGTTGAATAATCCCTTTTATATCTTCCCTCTCAACTAAGTTATTCTTCACATAAAATCATTCTTCCATCTAGGCTCCTGGCCACCTTTTCCGAAATGTTGGAACTAGATAACTTACATCAGAGCGAGGCACGAAGCCATAACAACCAAAGTTGTTGTGATACTGCTCCTTGCCAGTAGCCTTCGTCTCATACAGCAGTTCGTGCATGTTGCAGAAGCATTTTGCGCTTGGCTCTAGCCCTTGGCTTCTCACGGCCCAAACAAAAACCCCCATCCTGATAATAGCTTCAGGGGTAATCTGATGAAGGAAAATTTTGAAGGTCTTTAGCACTTCAACCAGGAATTTGCTTAATGGGAACCGAAGCCCTGCCTTCATGAAGCTCCTATAAACAACCACTTCATCTTCTTCAGGAGTAGGGGCGGCACTATCCCCTCCAGCTCTCACACTAGAAATATCTCGGAAATATCTCCCTTTTATAGCATCAATTTGACTCTGCTTAATGGATGATTTTCCGAAGATGGTGTGACTTGGTCGCCAGGGCCGATTTTTAGCATCTTCGTCTTCACTTTCCATATCAAAGCTTCCGCTATCGTCAGAATCTTCAGACAAATCAGCTAGCATTCCGTTTGTAATCTTCTCTGTGTTTGTCTTCTCCATAGCCTCGTAAAAACTAGCTAGTGTAGGATCAACAACCTTCTTCTCATCAGCCATTTAATGGGCACTTGAACAAATGTCGAAGCTCACAAAACAAGCAAAATCTGACAGAGCAAGAAAATTAAAACTTGAAAAAATAGCACAAGCGATTGAGATGGCGCAGCAAATGCTGTCGCTGCGGGTTCCTATTTATATGCCCAAGCGCATTGCAACTTGGTGGGCCCTACATGTAATTGACTTTCGCTATTCTAGCGAAGGGAAGGTGTTTTTTTGGACCTTCGGCTAAATGCCTTCGTTCACGTTGCAGTCTGAATTTGTTAAATGCAAAAACAAATTAATACTGCGAGGGGCTACTGTTGGGGGCCTTCCTCTTCCGAAGGTCCTCAAAAACTTAACTAACATGTTTTTCAGTATAACATAGACTGTTACAGGAGGCTTCGACTTTGAGATGAAGGTGTGCGTGGTATGAAGGTGCAGTCTGAATGAAGGACAAGCTAGCTCTGAAGCTGTGGCTGAAGGAGCTTCGGCTCAGCACGTTGACGATGGTGAAAGGAGAAACCGACTTAAAAGGGAAAAGACTGCTTAGTCCTCGATAACTTGCCTTGTGGTCAATAGTAAATGTCAAGGACATGAATGTAATTTCATCCAGGCTACGTCCTGTACCTATAAATAAATGAACAGTAACACATATAATTTACGCTGACTTGTAATCACTCCTGCGTCACTCTCGCTCTTTTACCTTTTGTCAAGCTGAAGGTACAAATGTAATATAATTAATATTGATGTTTATTCATGTTTATAAAATAAGGACATGAATAATCTAATGATTTGGAATGATTGTTTATATTCTTTTTGTGTTTCGTATGTCTTTATTCATATTTTTACTTACTAAAATGATGAAGGTATGTCCTTCATGACCTTTGTTTGAAGATCATTAAATTCCAAAGGAGATAATGCTTCGAAGAACGAAGGTCTTTAATCATTAACAATTGTGTTACTTTGTTCTTGGTGTATAGCATCCAAGAGCAAGGACCAACAGGGAGCGGTCCAACAACAAGCCTTCGAAGAATTGAAACATTATCTGATTCAGCTGACAACTCTCTCCCCACCATTGCTAGGGCTACTCTGTTGCTTTATGTATCAGCTTCAAAGTGTACTTTAACTGTCGCTCTTGTCCAGGAGAAGGTGGAAGAAGGGGTCAAAAAGCAAATTCCAGAATACTTCATTTCTGAAGTATTAGGTCCATCAAAAAGAAATTACACAGAGATGGGGAAGGTCCTGTACGTAGTCCTAATGGCTTCCAAGAAGCTTCGACACTATTTCTAGTCTTATAACATCATTGTGCCTTCTTCACAACCCTTGAGTGACATCATAAGAAACAGAGAAGCTTTAGGGTGGATTGGAAAATGGGTCGCTGAGGTCAATGAATTTGTTATTGATTTTCTCCATTGATTAGCTATTCAATCTCAAGCATTGGTAGATTTCATTACTGACTAGACACCTAGCTCATAGGACGAAGCTGTCACATCAGAAGAAGCTTTGTGGATGGTATTTTGTGATGGGTCCTTCAGGGCTGGCACTGCTGCCGTTATAATTTCACCTTCAAAAGTGAAAACTTCATATACAGCCAAGTTAAAATTTCAATGCACAAACAACATTGCAGAATACGAAGCTTTGTTGTTAGGCCTAAGGAAGCTTAAATGGGTGTAAAAAGAGCAGTCATCAAGTCTGACTCCTAAGTAATTACATGCCATGTTGATAAGAAGAGCAAAGAAAAGAGCCCAACCGTGTGAAAGTATTTTGATATGGTTTGAACAATGGAGGCCTCCTTCGAAGGATTCTCTATGAAGAATATCCCGATGTTAGGTAATGAACATGCTAATATACTTGCAAAGTCTGCGGCTCAAGGGCTCCCCTTGCCCCCTGAAGTGTTCTTCAAAATATTAAAAGCACCTTTGGTGCAATTGATGGAGAGAGCCATTTTAATAGTATCTCCCACATACAATGAGGATTGAAGAATGGAGATCATAACTTTCCTTTGGGAAAATTATCCAACTGATGAAGAAGTGTATGTTAAAAGGATGCAGGCTAGAACAAGGCCTTACAAGATGATAGTACAAAGAAGGTGTATGTTCACCTTTGCTTAAGTGCATCTACAGAGACAAAGGTGAAGAGCTGATAAGAGAAATTCACTCGACACGTCTGGGTCACACATAGGTCCCAGAGCTCTGCTAAGAAAAAGTTTTCGTCAAGGTTTTTATCGGCCGAAGGCAGCTTCGGACACAATAGAGTTCATGCAAAAATGTGACAACTATCAAAGGTTTGCAAGAGACCAGAAGCAACCTTCATCATTGACTTAGGTAATACAACCAACATGGCCTCTGCAAAGATGGAGGATGGATATAAATGGTCCAATGCCAGCAGCACAAGGAAATTTGAAGTATGCTATGGTAGCAGTTGAGTACTTCTCTGAATGGATCGAAGCAAAAGCTTTAACTACAATAACTTCGACCACAATCTAGAAATTTTTCTCGCAAAATATCATCTACCGCTTTAAAGTCCCGAAGTCCCTCACTGTCGACAATGGTACCCAGTTTGACTCTGAAGCATTTAGAGTATTCTGCAATCAAGTGGGAACAAGCATACATTTTGCTTCGGTCAGATATCCAGAATCCAATGGATTGGTTGAAATAGAAAATGACATAATTCTCTTGGGAATCACAAAATCCTTGGTTGGATTGCTGAAGGGAAAGTGGGTAGAAGGACTTATAAAGGTTGTTTGGAATCATAACACTTCGGTGTCAAGGTCCAAAGGATTCACACCGTTCAAGCTTCTTTTTAGAGACAAAGCAGTAAAACCAGAAGAAGTTAAACTGGGTTGAACAAGAATCATGGCTTTGGCTGAAGATAAAGATAGTGAGAAAATTTTGAAGGATACAACAAAAGAGTTCAGGCTCGAAGCAATCGGGCACACAAGAAAGTACCAAGCAAAGATAATGAGATGGCGAGACAGGAAAGCAAAACTCAAAAATATAGCACCAGGTCACTTGGTGCTCCGTAAGGTGGCCAACCTAGATACAGCAGGCAAACTGCAAACGAAGTGGGAAGGGCCTTTTTTGGTCTTAGCTTCGAATAGACCAGGATCATACAGGATAAGAGACATGGAGGGAAACGAAATCCCAAGGTCATGACACATTGGTGAGCTTTAGAGATATTATGTATAATTCCATCACATCTTTTCTCCTTAGGCTTTGACACCCTTTTGCTTACAAGGGGTAAGGTTTTTTTAACGGGGCCAAGAATGTAATATCTCACAAGGTGCCTAAAATCAATAAAGGGGCATCCCCCCAAGTGTGACATAAAAGTGTACATTGAGGCAGCACCTTCAGGTGCAAAATAATGAAAAGAAATAAGGAGCAGATACCGAAGCTCTCAACATGAAGATAAGCTAGAAATCACCTAGTGATGGTGAAAAAGCTCCTAAGTCATTCCTAAGGGAATGCAGATGTTGGATACTTGATTTTTAATCCCCTAAAAGCATTGAGAATCAAGGCAACACAAGTTAGAAATGGGGACCTTCGTCCTGAACTTAATACTTTTTTAAAGTGTTAATACGAAGGGGTATTTATAACCTGACCTAAGATCAATTTTGGAGAATACCCTGGCACCTCTCATTTGATCAAACAAATCTTCAATACGTGGTAAGGGGTATTTATTTTTATGGTGACATCATTAAGAGACCGGTAACCAACACACATCCTCTAGGAACCATCTTTCTTGTCACAGAACCTCCCAAGTTATCGGGCCCATATGCACCTGTCTTTGTCCCAAGGACCTCAAACGGTTATGCATGTGTACCAAACAACTTAATAGGATCTGTCTGAGTGTCCCAAGGACCTCGGATAAACCACTTATCGCCAAGATTGTAGGATTAAGTAAACACAAATCACACACCAACATTTGTAGCGGAAATTCTTTATTACAAAATGGTTACAAGTTACAACATTTACAAGTTTTAACAAGATTACAATATATATCATCGGAGCTAATTACAAAACAAATTGATTAAAAAAGATTACAATTTGAATGTATAAAACATTTATAAGTTTTAAAATACATGCTAGCTTAAGTGACAATCCTCAATAAAGAAGCTAAAGATGGGATACACTTATATAAGAAGGCCGAGCCCACCAGCACTTAGCACCATCCACAACAAGTCAAAATTATAACCTAAAAAACAACATGGAATAAAACCCTGAGTATGCAGTTACTCAGCAAGACTTACCCGACTAAAGAAAAGACTCTCAAGGGTATGCTGGTTTGTTGGGAATCAAGGTGAAGCTTATCAAATTTCAAGGACTCATTTTTGCAGAAAAGCTTACTAGTAGTGGATCCTTATGCCAAACTTTTACTTCACAAGTTAAGTACTTTTCCTAAACCTAGATTTGCTTAATCTAGAGCATTCACTTGTCCTACACTAGCTTCATTTTAGTATCTTTAGTTTCACTTCTTATCTACGATGAGGGTCGAAGATCCAGTCTTCATATCCGAGAAGTACGGTGATCTGAATTGATTAATACCAAGCTGGGGATCTCCAACCACATGACATATGTAGCACTTAACCTTTGCATATGTCAACTCGCACTCGGTTTTCTCAAGACCAGAACGGGTCCCCGCCAACCGAGAGCTCAGTACCCCACCATCTAGCCTCTTGCCAGGTGGATACACGATACTCTTGCCATCTCTCCACTCCCATTGTGGGCTGGCCTATCTGGTATTGGTCTAGCCGAGGCTAAGCTTACCCATGATGAGGCATGTGGCTAGTTAAAGGGTCCTAGAACAGCAGGCCAACAATCGTTGCGGTCCTTAAACGACACAGACGGGCGACCTTTCCTGCTCAACATCTAGTCTCATCTTATTATTTACCTCCCAAAACCACATACCTACCAGAGGTACAATACTTGAACAATGAATTCATCATCGCGAGTGATGCCTCATTATTGCAAGTTCCTTTTTCATAAAACCCATATCCAGTGTGTGTCACACTCGGATTTAAGGGATAAAGCCGGGTGCATCTCATATATGCGCCAAAGAAGACAACACATATAATAACAGTGTATACAGATAAATGTCACAATATCATAAGAGTACTTATTACATAGCGGAAGTCTTACAAAATAAAAGATAAATATAAAACGAACTAAAGTCCATCCTTGGCGCCATAAACTCGACTGGGTGACGCCACCTAGATCAAGTCGAACTCATCGTTGTGTGGCTCCTCTTGAACCACCTGTTCTTCTCCTGTGGGGGGTGAGACAGCAAGGGTGAGCTCACACATGTTCATCGCTCAACAAGTTGTGGGGAAAAATGTGCATGAACTCACCAATGGTGGGAGTTCATGTGATGTGTAAGGCTGATCAACAATAGGGGTTAAAGCTAAGCCTTGCTTTTAATAAGTTGGTCAAATTTTATTAGCAGTTACTAAATGTAAGTACATACCAAACCATAATAAGAATGGAACTAAATTAATAAATATCCCATGCAATGCAAATGACAAATTGAATTTAAGTTCCATAATTTAATCATGCGAGAGTCCTGAGCTGCTCATGACCGCGAGCTCCGCTAGTATACCAATTTTACACTCTGCAGAGGTTGTACCCCGTACCCACAAGTCATGTTACCCATCTGCCATGGGGTTGTATGGGCCCCATACACCTCTACTAAGGAAGCGAGGCAGGGTAACACTACGAGGCCTTTACAAAGTTCCACTAGCTTCCGAAAACCCGCTATAGTTTCTAGGAAGAGCAATGCAGGAATCCCTCGTCTGACCGCCATCGCAGCAAAATCAACCCGAGAACCTCCCTACACGCCTACTCCCCTACTGCCCTTGCCCCTTCAGGTAAGGTAGTCTTCCACTAGCTTTCCTAATTAGTCAGCCAAGAGCGTTCCATTCCACCCTTGTGGTGGCACGTGTTTCTCAAGTTAAGCTCCATGTTCCAATTAAAGATAATGATCTTGACATGAACATAAATAAAATAACAGAATAATTGGAACATGGATATAATGAAATATTAACCCAAAACCATATAAAGCAATAGAAAACTACCCAAATGATTTAGGGGTAAACAAGGTAAAAGATAATCAGACTAGGGTGACCTATTGGGTCCCATCAAAATTAAACCTATGCATCAATAAGTGATATTAAAGAACATTATTGGGTAATAAAAGTTGTCAAGGGCACAACTTGCCTTCAATGAGCTCCTGCTTAGCAACTTCTATCTGCTGAACACTGGGATCCTCAGCCACATGCTCTTCTACTCACCACAATACAAACAAGCATAGTATAAAAGGAGAAATTAACATCACACCAAACATGTATACAAAATACATATTAATAATCTACATATTAATAATCTACATATTAAAATAAGATCAGAGGAACATGAATCATTAATTTTGGAATTATAGATTTTAAGTTATGAATTTCCAAAGGTTTTATGTGCTTGGTACAAGATCAATTAAGAGATAAATTTTAATATGGTTTTCATATCCAAACAGAGACACTATGTGATAGACAACATTATTATAAAATTGTAGGAACTGGAATGGATTAATTTAGACTAAGTATGAATTTTCTATGGATTAAACAAGTTCTAGGGATTGTTTTTATATTTATAAATTCATTTTCTAATTCATTTACCCTGATTTTTCATTCCCTGGACTGCGCGCATTAAAATAGAGGAGTGCAGGGGCCTCAGTGTAAACTTCCTAAGATTCAGTGAACAGTGGAAGTGGACGGCGGGTTGACACTCAATAAACCCAGGGACACCTGCGAAATGAACAGGCCGAAGGGGTATTTGGTGATTGGAGCCATTCGATCAGGCATGGACGGCCGTGATTAAATCGACCCAGATAAATCCTAACTCTCACATGCCACCGTCGGATCCAAGATCAAGGCTCCAGATTTTATAAAGGTTTCTGTTGGGGGCCTTCGGCTTCTGAAGGTCCTCAAAAACATGATTTGACAATATTTTCCGAGTGAAACATGTGAACAGGTATCTTTGGAGTCAGGTTGCGGGTATACAAGAGCATGGTTAAGACGAAGCTTGACTGGGATGGAAAGCGACCACGACGAAGGATAAGACGATCACGAAGCTATGTGCAGAAAAGCTTCGGCATGACGGCAGAAAAGAGGAGCCGACTTAAAGATGAAAAGTCAAATTAAACCTCGAAGAATTGCTATAGAGTTATTAATAAATGTAAAGGGTATCAATGTAATTTTACACGGGCTACGTCCCGTGCCTATAAATAGATGAACAGTACTCTCGTACTGTTCACGCGGACTTCGCATACGCTTTTTTGCATCACGTCTGTACCTTTACTTTTTATCAATCTGAAGGTACATTTAAAATTTGTCTTTATGAATTTGGTAATAAAAATAAGTTGATGATAATATTCATATCATTATTCGTGTTTCATATATGTGCTCTTTTTTACCATTTATCGTTCCTACGAAGGTCTTTTCCTTCGTAACCTTCGTCCAAAATTCATTATATCCGAAGGGGCATAATGTTTATAAGGACGAAGGAATTTAACATTTAACACTTTTTATGTTGCCTTGTTCTTAACTCTTAGCATTTGAGAACAAGTCCCCAACATTGGCGCCCACCTCCGGTGAACTCACGTCCATTTTTTGAGTTTTGAACACCTTCGGCAAGCATCACCTTCGTCATGTCGCCGAAAAAAGCTTCAGCGACAGGGGCTGCCACTCTGCAGCCGCTGGACCCCAATCAAGATGTCATTTCTCTTATGGAGGCCCGAAGCCAGAAGAGGAAGGCCACCAGTCCAACGCCTCCGGAGGACGACTTGGATCAAGAAATCCAAAATTTGGAGATGCTCCATCAACAGGTCCAATGGAAGGAGAAGATGGCTCGTCTAGCTGATCTTCAAAGGCAGATAGACGAAGCCTCTGAAGAGCTTTGACATCTTGCTCAAGATGACCAGAACCAAAGGCCCCTGCGCAGAGAGCTTCATCAAGAGGGCTTCTACAACGAGGGCGACTGGTATGAAGATTTCCATCATGGAAATTTTGCTTTTGATGATACTTCTCCCCTGTCAACCGAACTGCAGGCTACTCCTTGGCCACAATCTTACAAGCCACCCCAGCTCCCCATGTACGACGGTCATTCAGACCCGAAGCAATTCTTGATGAGCTATGAGGCAACCATATCTTCGTATGGTGGCAACACGGCGGTCATGGCAAAGTCTTTCGTCATGGCGGTCAGGAGTGTTGCACAAACCTAGTACTCCTCTCTTAGGCCAGGGACAATCACCTCATGGCAAAAGCTGAAGGATATGGTGATAACCAGCTTCCAAGGGTTTCAGACGAAGCCAGTCACTGCTCAAGCTTTATTCCAGTGCACCCAGAATCACGAAGAATACCTTCAGGCATATGTCCGAAGGTTCTTGCGTCTGAGGGCACAGGCACCAACAGTGCCCAATGAAATTGTCATTGAGGCCATGATCAAGGGGCTTCGGTCAGGACCTTCAGCTCAGTACTTTGCTAGGAAGCCTCCTCAAACTTTGGAGAAGCTGCTCCAGAAGATGGACGAGTATATTCGAGCTGACAATGATTTTCGTCAAAGAAGGGAGGAAGCTTTCAGGTTCTCTGAAATGACCAGGGGCTTCGGAGGAAGATTTTATCCGAGGCACGTCAGGTCAATTCACAATTCTACTCAAAGTGATGACAAAGGGAGTCAACAGCAAAGGCCACAGTGCTCCTCGCAAGCTTCGGGGCAACAGCAAAGCTCTTTCCGGCCGCCAGCGCCAAGGGGCAGAGGCGCCAGGGGCTTCGGGGGAAGATTTGGAGATCAACCAAGAAAAATTTACTGCCTATTCTATGGTGAAGGCAAGGGCCATACCACCAGGATGTGCCATGTTACCATCCAGAAGCAAAAGGAGCTAGCAGAAGCTGCAGCGCAACAGAGCCAGCCGAAGCAGGTTATGCATACTGCTTCGTACCATTCGCCTTACATTCCAGAATATGTAGGCAATCACCCTGCAGCCTCTGTTGCTTCGGCAAGCCAACCCCAAGCATCTTGGCAACAGCTTCCACCGCCACCACCAATACAACGAGGTCCGCAGCCAGAAGAGAGTCAGCACTCTCACCCCCAGCGGAACTTCAGAGAGGAGTCCGAAGTTCGCACATTCAATAACACTGTGCTAGAGTCGAAGCACATTTACTGACAAAATATCCTACCTCGACAGCAGCTTTTCGTATTTTCGCATTCAATTTTACTTTCTTTTTAGTAAGGAACAATTATGGGAAGTTTAAGTGTCTTTTATCGTTTTTTCAATTTCTTGTAACAGTTTAGCTTATTATCATAATGAAAATATATCTTCTCCATAGGCTTGAGTTGCCGAAGCACAAGAATTTATGGTGGCACGGAGAACCTTCGAATTATCAAAAACTTGTTCTAAGGAACACAGTGCAACTTCTTCAAAGTAGTAAAAAGTCGTTCCTAAGGGAGCGCAGTGTAAGTTTTCTGCTCAAAAGTCGTTCCGAAGAGAATGCAGAGCTTACAGCGAAAAATAAACGCTGATTCCGCTGAAAGTAAAAGGCGAAGAAGCTCCTAAGGGAGGCTTACAGCGAAAAATAAACGCTGATTCCGATGAAGTAAAAGGCGAAGAAGCTCCTAAGGGAGGCTTATAGTGAAAAATAAATGTCGACCTTCGGAAAATATCATTTTGCATAACATTACATCATCACATCATTTGCATAGCATAACATCATACATCATGTTGCATCAATGACGCAAGAAGGGGATCAATGTTGATATTTGGAGATTGTTTCGAAGAAACAGTGCCAAGGCACGAAAAAGTAAATTTTGAAGAAGCATACCTTCGTCAAACTCCAAAATGAAAAGATTTACCGATTATTGATTTTACGAAGATCGGATGTTTTTATGAAAATATGGATATTATTTACGAAGCATGAAAAGAAGGGAAGGTGTTTTTTCGCCAAAGGCTCAAAAACGATATGTATATGATGTTTCATGCATCGTAAAGAATAGAACAATAAATACTTAATATATTACACATGTTTATCAACAAATATTATATTCTAAATGTTTTTACAGCAGCATTTAATCTTCCCTTAGAACTACTTCTGCAGCTTCATTTAGTAGCTGATCAACGACTTTATCCATGATGGCTTCGGCCATTTGTCTAATTTCATCATCCCCCTTCGTGTGGGGGCCCACAGATGACTCAGCAGGTTCTGAGGGAAGAGTAGATACAGACTTATTACTATTACAAACCATCAACAAGATCGAAATCAGAAAATTACAACAAAGAGACAAAAACCACTAGTTGATACCTATTTGCCCTTCGGGCTCTGCGCTTTTCTCAACAGCCTCTGCTACTTTTCTAGCATCATGGATACCTTTTTCGCTTTTTTGAATAATCTCTTGGGCCATTTCCCGGCCACCATTATCCCAGATGTCGGTGAAAAATTTTCCACCAACCATACTAGCTTCAGCCGAGGGGTCTTTTATATCTTCGGAGGATAAGGCAGTTTCGGATTGAGCTAAAGTTTTCACATGCTCGCAGCCTTTCCTCTCCAAAATAGTAGCAATCCCCCTGGCACCCAAAAAAGCACATATGTCTCCATGGCTATTCAAAATTTCCTCAAAGGCCTCAGCTTCGTGATTAATCCATTCGATTGGGCCTTCGGGGTTACCCCTTGTGAAGTTTTCCTCGCTCGAGAACGCGCCAACGCTGGCGAAGCTAGCTTTTATTTTCTTAACGCATTCTATAGATTTGTCATAGCACCTTTTCTTGGATGAACGAAGCTCTTCAACGTTTCCTTCTAAATGATTTGCCCATTGATCGCTAAGTTCTCGCTTCGTTTCTTCAAGTATGCGTTCTTCTTTAGCTCGGGCTAATTGTTTCCGAAGATCTTTGATTTCGTGCTTCTGAGCTTCGGCTTGAGCTTTAGAACTAGCTTCGTCTTCCTTTATCTTATCCACCAATGTAAGCAGAATTTTGTCCTTTTCCAAGGCTTCGTTTCTTAGCTTGATAACCTCTGTTCGAAGGTTATTGAGAGCAATAGTGCAGCTCTCATCTTCAGCATTCTTTTGTGCCCTTAAGGCATTGCTGAGTATTAAGCCCTATCCAAAAGAATGAATGGATTAACATAAGAACAAAAGACTAATTCAAAATTCATAAACTTCAAAATTCACAATTTTTGTACCTTCAGACTATTGTATGCAAGGCTATCCGCAAGATCGTCCTTCGTCATGGCGCAGAGGCCAGCTTCAAGCTTCAGGAACCCCATGCTTCTAGCCATCTCCCGGCAGACGGATAATTCTTTGTTATCTGGGAGACAGTATAAGAAGTCGTCTTCGTTTGTACCATTGAATACTAAGGCCCTTTTTGGATACTTCAGTTCTCGGGCATAGTGATTAGCTTCAAAAAATTCTTCTTCAGATAATCTTTTTCCCGAAGCATGTCGTACAATATAGTCGAGGGTTTTGGAGGATGCTTCGGGGGCAGCAGTGCCAGTTTCTTCAACCAAAATTGGTTTTGTCATTTTTGCTTCTTCGGCTTTCAAGGATTTTACCTTGGTGGGCTCTGAAGGCCCAGCTTCAGTTTCAGATTGTTGCTTTGAGGCTTCGGCAACAAAGGCTTCAGTATGCGCTTCAGAAGTCTCAACAATTTTCTTCGGAGTTGTGCTTGAAGACTTAATCGTCTCCAATACATCCAGCACATTAACCATCCTTTTTCTTTTCGGGGTCGCTGCTGGACCCTTTTGGCTTTTTGCTGCCTCAATTTTTGTTGAAGGACTTAAAATTTCTAATGTTTTTGTTTCTTCAGTCCTCGGTTCTTCTGTTTTTTCTATTGCCGGTACTTCGGCCATTTCTTCGATTTTTGGCACTGGAGTTGGTTCTCTAGCTTTGGTGGCCGAAGAGGTCTCACCAATAAACTCAGGCACTGTGGCCGGTTCAATATAACGTGGCCGGTGTGTGAGAACCTTTACCTTTTTTCTCTTCGGCGCTGGCTCGCTAGGAGCAGCTGAAGCAAGTTCCTTTGCAGGAGAAGTATTCTTTCTTTTTTGGCCCCGCACTGGGTAATGGTAGTCGGGATAGACAAACCCAATTGCATCAAATACTCGGTTAAGTCTCTTCTTCTTTCGGCCTCCGAAGGCCGCTGATAATGCAGTATCTTCGGCCTTCGAGTATACCGCAAGCAATTCGTCACTTATGGCCTCAATACTTTTTAACTAGTAATCATCTGGCTCAACAAAACTATCTCCATACTTGAATGTGTATTTTAGCCTAACTAGTCCACCTTTGTCAGTCTCTTTAATGGTTCTCTCCGGCATTTCCCACTTTTCCACAAGTGGCCATACTCTGAAAGCAATGTGTTCTTGGACCAAATCCCTTGTTCCAATAAAAGAGCAGACAACGCCGAAGGCTCTCTGGCATTCTTCGGCTGCTTCATTCATTTCCACCTTCGGCTTCCGGAGGCCGAAGCGTTGCCAGATAGGGCGCATAATGATACCCTTGATATCTTCACGTGATTTCAAGTCATTTTTCACATAAAACCATTCCGTCATCCAGTCGCCGGGCCACCTCTTTCGAAAGGTTGGCACAGGGCAGCTTGACCCAGACCGAGCGCCGAAGCTGTAACAGCCAAAGTTGTTGTGATACTGCTCTTTGCCCCAGGGTTTTGTCTCATACAATAGCTCGTGTACGTTACAGAAGCTTTTTGCGTTAGGTTCCAAACCTTGGCTCCTCACGGCCCACACAAAGATGTTCATCCTTATGATTGCTTCGGGGGTAAGTTGGTGAAGGTAGATTTCAAATGTCTTCAGTACTTCCACGACAAAACTGCTCAAGGGAAATCGTAATCCAGCTTTTAAGAAGCTTCGGAATATCACGACCTCATTTTCCTCGGGAGTCGAACAAGTCTTCTCTCCTTCGTCAGCCCTCACAACAGACAAGTCCCGAAAGTAGCTGCCTCTCATATTGACAAGATGATTTTCCTTAATACTGGACTTACCAAAAACTGCATGGCTTGGTCGCCAGGGTCGATCTTCGGAATCTTCACCACCACTATCCACATCGTAACTTTCACTGTCGCCAGTATCTTCAGATAAACCCTCCAAAATCTCCCTGGTAATCTTCTCTGTATTAGTCTTTGACATTGATTCAAGAAAGCCCAGGTGCATCTCCTCAGAAAGGCTTCTTCGAAGCACCAACAACTTTCTTATCTTCAGACATCTTCGCAAATGCTGAAAAAACACACTCGAAACCGAAGCTTAAAAATTTAAAACCAAGCAAGTGCTGTTGCGCGCAGGCTAAAAAGTTGGGTGAGTAAAAGCAGATGGCAAAAGAGCGTGCCAAATAAACTTGTGGTGAGCTCTTATTTATACACCCAGTGTGTCGAAAACTAGAGGGTCCCGCTTGTCAATGACTGTTGCTATTCTAGCAGAAGGAAGGTGTTTTTTCGGACCTTCGGCTTAAAGCCTTCGTCCATGTCGCAATATGAATTTATCATTACAGTAAATTAATATTGCGAGGGGCTACTATTGGGGGCCTTCGGCTTCCGAAGGTCCTCAAAAACATGATTTGACAATATTTTTCGAGTGAAACATGTGAACAGGTATCTTCGGAGTCAGGTTGCGGGTATACAAGAGCATGGTTAAGACGAAGCTTGACTGGGATGGAAAGCGACCACGACGAAGGATAAGACGATCACGAAGCTATGTGCAGAAAAGCTTCGGCATGACGGCAGAAAAGAGGAGCCGGCTTAAAGATGAAAAGTCAAATTAAACCTCGAAGAATTGCTATAGAGTTATTGATAAATGTAAAGGGCATCAATGTAATTTTACACGGGTTGCGTCCCGTGCCTATAAATAGATGAACAGTACTCCCGTACTGTTCACGCGGACTTGGCATACGCTTTTTTGCATCACGTCTGTACCTTTACTTTTCATCAATCTGAAGGTACATTTAAAATTTGTCTTTATGAATTTGGTAATAAAAATAAGTTGATGATAATATTCATATCATTATTCATGTTTCATATATGTGCTCTTTTTTACCATTTATCGTTCCTATGAAGGTCTTTTCCTTCGTAACCTTCGTCCAAAATTCATTATATCTGAAGGGGCATAATGTTTATAAGGACGAAGGAATTTAACATTTAACACTTTTTATGTTGTCTTGTTCTTAACTCTTAGCATTTGAGAACAAGTCCCCAACAGTTTCCTATACTCTGTACCATCTGATTAAACCTGCGGCCCAGATTGAATCGTCCAAGCGGTATCTACGATTAAATCTGCACCGCATATCTACAATCTCACGGCTATCCCTCACCCAACTCATCATCTAATCTCGTCTGGTCATCACAAAATCCATGGCTCTGGTGCCGTCTTCACTACCGGAATCCGAGACTTTGCCGAGTGTTGGCTTCTTTGCCGAGTGCCTTTTGTCGGGCACTCGGCAAAGAAAGCTTTGCCGAGTGCCGTACTCGGTAACGTTAGGCACTCGGCAAAACGTGCTTTGCCGAGCGCTGAACACTCGATAACGTTAGGCACTCGGCAAAGACAACTTTGCCGAGAGTCAAACACTCGGCAAAGGAGGCTCTCGGCAAACGGCCGTCAGCGGCCGTCCCAAAGCTGACGGCCGTTAGTCTTTGCCGAGTGTCATCCGTTGGCTCTCGGCAAAGAGGTTCTGTACCGAGTGCCACATAGTAGGCACTCGGCAAAGCATACTTTGCCGAGTGTCATCTCTGGACACTCGGCAAAGTATATTTTTATTTTTTTATTTTGTCTCTCGAAATTTTTGTGGTATGTTTCTACACTATGTAGACCTACATGTACCATTTTGGGATAATTATAACAGTTTTTTCTATAGCTAGTACATTTAGTTTGTTTATTTGAATTTCTTCGGAAAAGCCGTTGCCGAGTGTGAAATAGCCTTTGCCGTGTGTTTAGAACACACGGCAAAGAAGCTGATTCCGGTAGTGCTTCCTCCTCCGTACGCTGGCATGCGAGTGAGCCATGACGGTGCCATCACCGCCCATCAAGAACTCGCCCAGTGACCACAACTACCCTCCCGACAACACACACATCCGCGGAATACATTCTTGTTTCTAGAGAGACACAACATACCACCTGTCGAGACGAAGGCAAGGTCAACGCGCGCGGTCCGAAGTTCACCCCACGATGGGAGCCCTAGGGATTCCTGACGCCGATACCCTCAGCTGTCTCCGCCGCCGCACCAGGAAAACACGCTGCGCCCGGACTCCTTCTCAGCCACCCGAACCGAATGCGGGTAGATGACCACGACGATGTGCGCGCACGGTCTCTCTCTCTCCTCCCTCTTTCTCGGCTCACTGGTGGATACGTTAGTCGCCACAGCTTGGAGTGATTTGCGAGTGGAGGAAAAAGCACAATGACCCAGCTTTTATCTACAAAGTCAAGGCCTCCCGAGGATCCCGCGGTAGTGGTTGAGATCATACGCCCACGGAGCCCACGACGTCCGCGGCCATCAACGGAGGGAAGGCAGTTTCCTGCCCCTGGTAAGCCGGGCCCACTCCATAGTGTCTCAGTCATCGGCAAGAAGAGTAACGTCTGCCAGGTGGGACCGTGGTGTCGGCGCAGGCGGGTGGAAAATGGGCTGGCGCAACCAGAAACGACTAGCTGGGCCAAAAGTGATGTCCGCAGCCCACAACGCCCTTCCTTCATTTTCCTTTTTTCTTTTGATTTTATTTTCTATTTTTTTATTTAATAAAATTATTTTGTATTGTATAATCTTTCTTTCTTTCTCTATTTTCATAGTTTTGTTTTCAAGTTAGGGTTTAGACCCTATGGTCCCATTAATACATTGTTATTGACACTTTTATTTTATTATCCACAAATGTGCAATCAAGTAAAGCTCGGCATGATGCATGATTTATTTAGGTGTCTTTGGTTATTTAATTCTTTTTTGATGGTGTTTATTCATATGTGATAGTAGGTATAGATAATACACATAAGGACATTATCTCCTCTTATGATTCACAATTTTGGGTATTACAGTGTGACACATCAATCTTTTAAAAGAAACAACTTTTAGTTTTCTAGGCAGGGCTAAGCCTCATTATTTCTCTTTATAAAACATGTACCAAGGAAGATAATCAAATTTCAAGGAATGATAATGCATCAATTGTTTCATCACTCAACTCCTATCACCTAATGTAGCATATAAGTGATAAAAGTTTTTAAATAACAAGGAGGTGGCAAATGCACCGGGGCTTGCCTAGGATAAACACTATGTTAGTGTTGTTAGATGATACTCGCTTGGTGAGTATCTCCCATTCTGGTGCTGGCTTGATGCATCCACAAGATTAATCCACCAATACCATATGATGGTTCACTCTGATCCATGTCCTTTAGCTCGCATAATCATCTAGCGTACCTTCTACTGAACATTTAACAAACGTCGGACGGGCTTCACCTTTTCACCATCAGTCCCAAGGGTTCCCCTCCTCACAAGAACACACAAATATACACATGGTTAGCATCTACTTAATCGACACCGAGTACATGTACTGGTGAGGAATAAACACAAGAAGAACAACGGGTTCTCATCGGGGTTCGATGAAGTTGCGACTAGGTCGGCATAGATCAAGGTGGAGGTCGCTGTAGCATATCATCGAGCATGCTGAGGGCGCGACCCAGAGGGGTTTCCATGGTTACTGCTGCTGCACGGCCAGGGTGAGGGCACACACACCGGAAGGTGGACACCAGAGGAGAAGCAGCAAAGGTCGCTGAGCATCAACGACGAAGGGAGCGACTGTGGACAGACCTAGGTGTTCCTGTGCCCACCACCATGCGACCATGGCTGAACAAGGACGACCAGTGTGAAGGGGATGAGGAACTTTGGCTCCATCGCCATGGACGAGCTAGGGCTAGGCGACCTCAGTAGGGAATTGGACACTGACCAAGGAGATGAGGGTGAGCTTGCTAGGAACCGAGCAGGGAAGGCGCGAGTGCAGGGGCTATGCTCGGCTACCAGAGAGGTAGAAATGCTGAGCACCACAGGGATGGGCGCCGAGCGCCATAGGAAGGGAGGCGAGGTCGTCGGCGTATTGCAGGAAGGGATCCAGGGGGAGCCGCCATGGGAGGGAGCAAGGGCCGGTCAGTAGAGAATGAGGGAGAGGCTGGTGTCGTCCTGCAGGAAATGAGGACAGAGAGAGGCAACTATAGATGAAGCAGAGAGGGGGATCAAGACAAACAAGGAGATGGAGAAATATCTGGGCATCGGCTTGAGCGGTTGAAAAAATGAGGCTGATCACAACCTGAAGATAGGAACAGAGAAGACTCGGCATGGGGATAAGGCCAATGGCCACATAAGGAGACTTCCAACACTGAGGACGCAGGAAAAGCAACAGGTGAAGGGCAGCTGGATACTCTGGGAGACAAATAACAATGATAGGATAAAGGAGAACTCAAATTTCTCTACGCCAAACATTGAACAAAAGACACTGCAAAATATCCTATATATTAGGCAGTGGAGAAATAAAAATGAGATTTTTCTCATTTCATTTTTAACGAAGGTAAACATGAATATATTTTAAGTTCTCAAATTTGAGTCTAAAGATGTATAAATGGGTCGAACCGAATGAGATCGAGACCGATACTTTAAGTTGTATTTGATCAAGTCAAGTTCGAACGAAGATCACATATTATCCTAACAGCATAGACTCGATATCTTGAAAGATTTTTTTTAAAGTCCAAATTTCACGATTTTTTGGACAATGTAGATAGACAGAGACAGATATGATATGAAAATCGTGATAAACAAAGATGATTAGAATTTAGTGTCTATTTTATTTACTGATATCCCACGCTTAAATCCATACTCGTTGTCAAGCGGAATATAAACACTAGGGGTGTTACAACCATCCCCCCTTAAAAGAATCTTGTCCTGAGATTCAGAACGAAAGACTTCTAAGAGTATAGAGGTGTGTAACACCTGTCCATATCAGCGATAGCACATAATTATTTTGGGAGGAATCCAATATCACATTCTTAAGCAAGGTGACTCCGAGAAAGGATAAGGCAATTCCTAACAGTGGTGAGTACTTCATGATGTTTGTTTCCCTTATGGATATATTATGTATCATTTTAAGTTGATTAAAGATGTCAATAACAGAGATGATATCTGACAGAAGAACAAATAAGGTTCCATGTGTACAGTTTGCTTTTTTTGACAACATGAGACTGTTGAGCAAGCAGTAGATATGAGATCTAACTTTACTCAAACCAAGCCAAATGCAACTTCTTGGATAAAAGACACAAGAAGAAGTTTATCGATAAGTCAACATTCGAAATCCATGACACATGAGACAAGTGTGGACGTGAAACCACATCAAGGTTACTTGTGGTTAGCCATAGAATCCTAGTCTAAGAAAAATGATAGAAATTTGAGAAAACATCAGTGAAGGGATCCATAGATGTTGACTTTGTGACAAATCCAATCACATGTGAGACGATCAAGGCACAACTGGAGAGATGATTAGGTGGGTACCAGTCGACTAAGTTTAATTTTGTAAGTACTTCCTTAGGATGGGTTAAACTAAAGTGAGTTTATACAACTCAATAAAACTCAACTTTAGCTAACAATGCGGCTACAAGTTAGTAAAAACCAACTTATTGAACTACTTTTAACATTGATTAATTTTGTCTTTTTACTCATCGGCAACCCAATGGTCAAGAGTTCACATTTGTTAACAAGAGATCATTCATTTGGGTACAAATCCATTTGGTCAGGTTGTTCATCTGTTTCTTCATGCAAGATGGACTATCCACTTGGTTAGGGAACACATGTATTAGATAAAATTGCGAATGAACAAACTCCTAGTGGTAGATTACTTTCTCCATGAAGAGAACTAATTAGTTGTCTCTCAACACTAAAGAGCTCCAAGGCTTCACCTTTACAACAAAGGATGTAAAGGGAACTTGTATGTGGGTAGTCACTACCAAAGTCAAGAGAAAAGGGACCACACATGATAGGGTGGTTTTTAACTTTTTATCACACGATTAGACATTAATAGGTTTTGATTTTTTTTGAAGACTTCTGAATAGGTAGAAAAATTACAAAGGAATACATGAGAGTTATATACTCCTTTGATCTAATAGTGATGGCATATGTGCCGTGATGCATTTCATCAAACATCATAGAAATCGTTTCCAGGGAGAGATTTATGAGAGATCACATATTAGTGTAGTTCCATAAGGGATCATGACTAGAGACCTCGATACCGGCATGCACCAAGAAGCTTAACCTTGCGTGTACATTCACAAGGGGCTCTCAGTTTCGCCATGGTACCATAAGTCATTAATTGTGACACCATTACCAAACATCACCAATAATGAATCCCATGTGGTAAAACTAGAGTATGCAGAGATGACATATCGATATAGTCTAATAATGGATTACAACTACTAACCGTGATACTAGTGTGTGCTGAGCAGCACAACCGTGTGTGTGCACATAGAAGGCCCTCGGTTTCGTCGTGGCACTGTCAGTTTTAGTCATAACACCATTAGCAGATGTAACCAATATGAAATATCACACGACACAAATAGACTAAGCCAGGATGACAATATACAAAAGAGACTCCACCTATAAGAATGGTTACAAGTAGAGAGCCAAATAGATCATGGCTAGATGAAAGGAACAAGAGATGGCCAAAACCTAAATTGGTTGATGAGGGAGTACGATGGGAGACTATTAATTCAGCCGCCAAGCATATTTCTATGTCCATAGAAGAGATTATCAAGTCAATAATTAGCGTCCAATTAGATATGGAAGGGAAATGATCAAAAGATTAGGTTGGTATGCCTTCGAGTGATATAAGAAAGTCAAAGACATCAAATTCAAGAAAATGATTGGGTATTCCTTTCCTAGATTGGACTGAGAAAGCAACAATGTGATCCTAATGGAGACGTAAACTGAAATAGGGATATCAACTTGCACAAACCGAAACAAGGCGAAGCTTAGGAGGAAGACATGACCACTATAGAGTCATGGATTAAGCGACAAGAACACAAACTTGAGATCTTTGTCTTAAGCTCGAGTGCATCTTTTGTCCAACAGGGAGACTACTGGTCAAATTAAAGAAACCTACAATCTATATAGGTACATACCTCTAATGTCCAACACATAAAGACAAGAAATCCCATACACCCACACAGGACCTTTAACTTGAACTTAGTGTCTTTCCATAAGCAAAAATAAACAACAGCTCGTACCATTAAAAGGACAAAAGGGTTTAACAGTCACAATACCTTCTACTCAATCAAGCGAGAGAAACACCAACACTACCTAATGATGCATCTAAAGGATAGAGGACAAGGAACTCATCGAAGTTCATAGGATAGTGATACTTCACACAATTTCCATTTATTTATTATCAGAATAAAGACAACAGAAGCATGTTCATTCACAATCATCAATTATTAGAATAAAGGTGAGGGAAGCATTTTTTGTGCGCAAACAAAAAACACAATGCAGCAATCAGGATGCATGCTCGTCCTATTCGGCCTCACAAGTTTTGCCAACATAACGTGGCAATAGCGTTCTATATCGGTGGCATACCTACGTTCTCTCTCGATATATTGCTAGTCGTCAGCTATACATATGGGTTCGAAGTTAGTGTACTTGCAGAAAATTTCCATCTGCAATTCACACATGACAATTTATCATAGTTTATACTCCATATATTTCTATACGGAGGCCAGCTCCTCATTAAGCGACAAGCCATGCATAGGCGCCGCTGCCACACTTTAACCATAGGGCAGCTCATTATGGTAACTCACCTTCTTACCTGAGCGTAGGTGCGTCGTTGCGAGTACATTACACTTCTCAGTATTCCCATGTTTGTATTCCCATACACATGCATGGGGTACTGAATCCCTAGAAAAGTAATTACTTCACATTGCAGCCTCCATATATACATATGTGTAACATGTATATAATCAAGCGCTTTTTATGTACTCCCCTAGACTGACGTTTGTTTGTTCATGCTCTCACATCTCACGTTACCTTGGTCGTCGACCCATTCAAGACTTAATGGCCTCAAAAATAACAATACACATGTATGCGATTTCCCCCAGTTGTGGGTTAGTGTTTTGATCTAAGCCACCTAATAGTCCTTAATTTAGGGCTTAACAAAGGATGTCGCTAGCATTATAGTTTTTTTTAAATCTGTTTCAATACCAAACAATGTGTTTAGTGAAAAATAGGTTTTTGAAACCAAAACATTGTTTTCAAAATATGTATATGACCGTATTATACTTAATCTTGCTCCGACACCAGCTGTCACAGAACCTCCCAAGTTATCGTGCCCACATGCACCTGTCTTTGTCCCAAGGACCTTAAACGGCTATGCATGTGTACCAAACAACTAAACAAGATCTATCCGAGTGTCCCAAGGACCTCAGATAAACCACCTATTGCCTAGATCGCAAGATTGAGTAAACACAAATCACACACCAACATTTGCAGCGGAAATTCTTTATTACAAAATGGTTACAAGTTACAATATTTACAAGTTTTAACAAGATTACAATATATATCATCGGAGCAGATTACAAAAGAAATTGATTCAAAAAGATTACAATTTGAATGTATAAAACATTTATAAGTTTTAAAATACATGCTAGCTTAAGTGACAATCCTCAATAAAGAAGCTAAAGATGGGATACACTTATATAAGAAGACCGAGCCCACCGGCACTTAGCACCATTCACAAAAGAACAAAATTATAACATGAAAGACAACAGGGAATAAAACTCTGAGTACACAATTACTCAGTAAGACTTATCCGACTAAAGAAAAGACTCTCAAGGGTATGCTGGTTTGTTGGGAATCAAGGTGAAGCTTATCAAATTTCAAGGACTCATTTTTGCAGAAAAGCTTACTAGTAGTGGATCCTTATGCCAAACTTTTACTTCTTAAGTTAAATACTTTTCCTGAATCTAGATTTACTTAATCTAGAGCATTCACTTGTCCTACACTAGCTTCATTTTAGCATCTTTAGTTTCACTTGTTATCTACGATGAGGGTCGAAGATCAAGTATTCATATCTGAGAAGTATGGCGATCCGAATTGATTAATACCCAGCCGGGGATCTCCAACCACACGACATATGTAGCACTTAACCCTTACATATGTCAACTCACACCCGATTTTCTCAAGACCAGAACGGATCCCTGCCAATCGAGAGCTCAGTACCTCACCATCCAGCCTCTTACCAGGTGGATACACGATACTCTCGCCATCTCTCCATTCCCATTGCAGACTGGCCTTTCTGGTATTGGTCCAGAGGGATAAACACAAAAAGAACAACGGGTTCTCACCGGGGTTCGATGAAGTTGTGACCGGGTCTACATAGATCGAAGTGGAGCTCGCTGTAGCATATCATCGAGCATGCTGAGGGCGCGACCCAGAGGGGTTTCCATGGTTACTCCTGCTACAAGGCCAGGGCAAGGGAACACACACCGGAAAGAGGACACAAGAGGAGAAGCAGCAAAGGTCGCCGACCACCAATGACGAAGGGAGCGACTGTGGACGGACCTTGGTGTTCTTGTGCCCACCACCGTGCGACCATGGCTGAACAAGGACGACCGGTGTGAAGGGGATGAGGAACTTTGGCTCCATCGCCATGGACGAGCTAGGGCTAGGCGACCTCAGTAGGGAATTGGACGCCAACCAAGGAGATGAGGATGAACTTGCTAGGAACCGAGCGCCATAGGAAGGGAGGCGAGGTCACCGACGTACTGCAGGAAGGGGAGGCACCATCCCCGGGAGAGGGTCCGCGTAGGGAGGGATCTAGGGGGAGCCGCCATGGGAGGGAGCAAGGGCTGGTCAGTAGAGAATGAGGGAGAGGCTGGTGTCGTCCTGCAGGAAATGAGGATAGAGAGAGGCGGCTATAGATGAAGCAGAGAGGGGGATCAAGACAAACAAGGAGATGGAGAAATATCTGGGCATTGGCTTGAGCGGTTGAAAAGATGAGGCTAATCACAACCTAAAGATAGGAACAGAGAAGACTCAGCGTGGGGATAAGGCCAATGGCCACATAAGGAGACTTCCAGCACTGAGCACGCAGGAAAAGAAACAGGTGAAGTGCAGCTGGATACTCTGGGAGACAAATAACGGTGATCGGATAAAGGAGAACTCAAATTTCTCTACGCCAAACACTGAACAAAAGACACTGCGAAATATCCTAGAGATTAGGCGGTGGAGAAATAAAAGTGAGATTTTTCCTCATTTCATTTTAACGAAGGTAATCATGAATATATTTTAAGTTCTCAAATTCAAGTCTAAAGATGTATAAATGGGTCGAACCGAATGAGATCGGGACCGATACTTTAAGCTATATTTGATCTAGTCAAGTTCGGATGAAGATCACATGCTATCCTAACAACATAGACTCGACGTCTTGAAAGATTTTTTTTAAATTTCAAATTTCATAATTTTTTTGCACATTGTAGATAGACGGAGGCATATATGATATCAAAATCATGATAAACAAAGATGATTATAATTTAGTGTCTATTTTATTTACTAAGATCCCGCGCTTAAATCTATACTCGTTGTCGAGCGAAATATAAACACCAGGGGTGTTACATTTCTTCTGAACAAACATGACCGGCGCTCCCCATGGTGAGGAATTAGGGAAAATGTACCATGAATCCTATAACTCCTTCAACTATTTCTTAAGTTCTTTTAGTTCTTCTACATATTCTATAGGGTCTTTTAGAAATAGGGGCGATTTCAGGTAAGAGATCAATAACGAACTCCACATCTCTATCAGATGGCATTGTAAAGCCCAAAAATTTGTGTAAAAAATATAATAAAATAAATAAATGAAGAAATAAAATAGTAAATTCTAATATCCCAAATTTTATTAGGGCTTTGAATGTTGAGGATTGAATTTTGAAATCAAGAAATAACTTAGAAAAGAAGTAATAGAAAGGAAATTGTATTAAAGTCATTTACTAATTGAATAAATTACAAGGAGTAAAAGTATTATTCAGGTGAGACTTGTGATTGATATTTGGGAATTTGAAGTTCAAACATGATTTTAAATTAAAATGGAATTTGAAAATGAAGGGGAGAAAAATAAATAAATAAATAAAAATTGCAAATTGTAATAATTATATTTACATTAGAATTATGTTGGATATTAGAAATCTAAAATTTAGAACAGAGATTTGGAATTGGAAGTTTAAATAAAATAAAAAGAAAAGGAAACAAAAAATAGGAAAAGAAAACTCACCAATACTATATGGGCTAATTTCTTCCGTCTTCGGCCCATCTCCTTTTTCCACTCCCGCATTACATCCGTGCGCTTGGCCGTATCTCTGCCATGTGGGCCACGTCGCCAGTGTCCTTGCTCACGCGCGCGCTCACCGGGCCACTACCCGTGGGCCCCGTTCCGCAAGCACTTACGTGCACTCCATGTCAGGTGGGGTCGCCTTGTCTGTCGTTTCTTCCCCAACAGAAAGCGTTGTGATCCTCTCTGCACTGTCCGCAAGACCTGGGATCAGCACTAACTAACCGCACCAGACCTCTCCCACTTTCGCACTAATCTCGAAGTCGAGCCGGTCATGCATGTCCCCATCGACGGCTATAAAACCGAGTGCCGCAACCCTCGTCCGTCACCACCCCATTGAAACCGAGCTCAACTAGAAAAGAAAAGAGGCGGAGAGAGAGAAAGAGGAAGGAGAGAGCAGTGACGACCTCTCGGGGATCCACCCGATGCCTCGCAAGAGCGCATGGAAGATACGGCGACCATCAATTCGAGAAGTACGGCGTCAATGCTGGGGCAATTGCTCACTGGAGCAACGATGATTGCGGTGGATGACACATCTCCGTGGGCAGGGATCTCTACGCAACCCTCGATGGTAAGAACCCCACCAAACGACTCGAGTCTGTTTCCCCATTATGTTGTGTGGCCGGATTGGGGTATGGTGCGCCCAGGGTCGAATTGGTCGCACGCCTGTGGCTTTCGGTCGTGGGGTAGTCGTGTGCGTCGCCGCACCATGGAGTCTAGGTGAGGAAGATGAAGCCTTAGCCATCGATCTCGCAGCGTTCGGCCAGGATTAAACGTTGGGATAGTGGTTCAAGCCGATGAAAACTGGGCGTTGATCTTGGATCGGGTGGTTGGGGGCCCATGTTGATCATGATCTATTTGGTCCGTTGGATCGGGATCCAAGGGGCCGGGTAGCGTACCGGTTCAGGTAAGACCGTAAGATTGGTTCTTATCTGGCCCGTGGAAATACAATCGGGCGGCTCTGGTTGCTCCTTACCTCTTCGCCGTTGGCTTTTTGCTTATGAGCCCCTGGAAATCTTAAGAATCAACGCGCAGTACTACTCGGGTATAGCTGTGTCTGGGAAAATTTATATCTTGGCCCCTGACCTTTGTAGAATTTGACGCCCGGTCCAGTGAACCAAGAAAATAGTAAAAATAATATAGTAAATACTTTTTAGTACATAAATAAATCGAGAAACTCAATCAAAACATAGAAAATTCATATTAAATCCTTTTTGGTCCATTCCAGTGGCATTAATTTTGTATTAATATTGTCTACCAACCAGTAACACTATTTGGCCATGAAACTTGAATTAAAATTATTCATTCAAATTAATCTGTTCTAGGTACTCAATAACTCCAGAAATTCATAACTCAATAATAGTAACTCTGTTTTGATCCATTCTAGTTGCATTAGTCTCACAATAATATTTATTATCATCTAGTGACTTTGTTTTGTAATGAAATATAGGTTAAAATGTTGCACTTAGTCTATTCTATATTTAACCACGTGGATCTTCAGAAAACCATAACTTCATAACCATAGCTCCGAATTTAGTGATTCTCGTTCCTACGATCTCGTTATGACGCGTAGAATATTATTATTCAGTTTGTTCTTATGTTTGGTGTGATTTTAATTTTGCCTATACCATGTCTGTTTGTATTGCTACGACTAGCAGTGAGGACACGTGTCATCTAAAGAGCAAGTTGGTACCTGGAATCTCAAGTGCCAGGCAAGTTGTGCCCTTGATCACTTCCTTTTTACCCAGTCATGTTCTGATTAATCATAATGATCTGGATAGGTTAATTTTGATGGGACCTAATAGGTTACCCTAGTTTGATGTCACACCCGGATTTCGAGGCACCAAGACCTGGGCGCGAACATAATCACCAGGTGTGCTGGGACCAAGTCTCACAACTATGATGAATCATGGCACAGGATCGAATGTCACATCTTTACTACATAACAGGAGTTCTATACAAAATAAATAAACAATTACATTATAAGGAGACAACGGTCCAGCAACCCAAAGTTGACTGGGAGACGACGGCCTAGATCTCTCACGAACACATCACGACATCCTCCATGTGCCTCATCCTGTGGTACCTGTTCTTGACCTGTGGGGGGGGTGTGAGACAGCAAGAGTGAGCTCACATACGTTCACAGCTCAACAAGTTATGGGGAATAATGTGCATGAACTCGCCAAAGGTGGGAGCTCATGTGAAGTGTAAGGCTTACCAAAGAGGATGGTTGAAGCTGAGCATTGCTTTTAAAGTTGGTCAAAATTTTATTAGCAATTACTAAGTATAAGTAAATACCAACCCAATTAAGTAGTAGAACAAAAGTAATAACATCACCTGCGATGCAATGCATATGACAAATTAAATTTAGTTCCATAATTTAATCATGTGAGTGTCCGAGTTGCTCATGACCGTGAGCACGGCTAGTATACCAGTTTTACACTCTGCAGAGGTTGCGCATCTTTACCCACAAGTCATGTTACCCATCTGCCAAGAGACGGCCAATCCCATACACCTCTACGGAGGAGGTGAGGCAGGGTAACACTACGAGGCCTTTACAAAGTTCCACTAGCTTCAGAAAACCCGCTACAGTTTATAGGAAGCTCCAATGCAGGAATCCCTCGTCTGACCGCCATCGCAGCAAAATCAACCCGAGGACCTCCCTACAGTGACCACTCCCCTACTGCCCTTGCCCCTTTCGGGTAAGGTAGTCCTCCACTAGCTTTCATAGTTAGTCAGCCAAGGGCGTCCCATTAAACCCTTGTGGTAGCACTGTTTTCCCGGGTGGTTCTCCATGTTCCAATTAACATAATGATCTTATCATGAACAGTAATAAACAACTGATAATAAAGATATAATCATAAATAAAATGTATCTCTATACCCAAAACGACATAAAGCAATAGCAGGTACTACCCAAAAATTCAGTGGTGAACAAGGTATAAAGATAGTCAAACTAGGGTAACCTATTGGGTCCCATCAAAATTAACTTATGCAGATCATTATGATTAATTAGAACATGAGTGGGTAAAAAGAAGTGATCAAGGGCACAACTTGCCTGTCACTTGAGATTCCAGGTACCAACTTGCTCTTTAGGTGACTCGTAACCTCACGCTAGTCATAGCAATACAAACAAACATGGTATAGGCAAGATTAACATCACACCAATCATAAGAATAAATTATGTAATAATAATCTACGCGTCGCTACGAGATCGTGGGATCGAGAACCGCTAAATTCGGGTCTACGGTTACCGAGTTATGGTTTTCTGAAGATCCAGGCAATTTAAGCACCTAAAACTAGACCTTATGTTGATTTAATAGATCATGTGAGAAAATAACCTAAATGAATAATTAATTCAACTTTAAGTTAAATCATAATATAATTAGGGATAATATTTTATCCAAACTATAATTATAAACAAATTAACTTTGATTTAGAGAGGTTAATCTACTAAACATAGGTTAAATAAATGTCTAACTATAAAAGTATGGGATATAGTATGATTAATGTTTTTATTACGTAGATAATACTTTTATGAAGCTAACGCAACTGGAACAGATCAATTTGGAGCTAGAATGGATTTAATACGAATTATCTAAATTTCTATACAATTTTATATTTAATTTTTATACCTTAAATAGTTTCTAGGACTGATCTGCAAAAAAAAACCAGGGGCCTAACCGCAATATTCCTACACCATCAATGGATGGCGGGTTCATTTAAATGAAGTTTGAGGGCTCTTCTGCAATTGACCATGGCCAAAAAGGTATATTTGGATCAAGACCGTTGGATCCCCTACCTACAGCCAGGATTAGATCGGGTTGCCGAGGGCCCATCATTTCATTTCAACCGCTGGATCAAGTATCCACGGTCCACAGTTCGCGACACTCTATTCTCCCCATAGCCGCTGGATGAAGAAACTACGGTTCGGATTTAATACTGCCCACAGTCAACTGTCATCCATCAGATTCCAATCCCAGTTCTATTCTCCTCCGTCTATATCAGATCAGACGGTCGCCGTTCGTCTTCCCCCCCGCCAACCAAGTAGGGGCGCCGCCGCCATGACCGTGCGGTGGAGATGAACGACTGTGACACCAATCGGCCTCCCCCGAGCACCACTGTCAAATTGAACGGAGCTACACGGTGTGCGCGGCATCACGGTCACAATGGATGTATTCTTACCTGCATTAAGGTGCGGATGAAGCTTGGCCACGGCGCACGACGGATTCATGGCGTCACTGCGCGACGGCGAGAAATTCCCTCGCCAGCACGCACCACGATCTTCCGCGGCAACCTGGACAACAGTGTAGATGCAAAACAATTGCAATGGCATCGAGATCTCTCTCTCTCTGTCCTCCTTCCCCGCACCTACGCTTTTGATGGTGGCCCGCCCCGTTCTTGCCCACTGGATGAAGAGCTCTCCGCCCAGCGTGGTTTTCTTTGCCCTCTAGACATTGATAGGATGGCGAGGCTACGGCCATGGATTTATATGCCCTAGGGCGACGGAATTTCCCTGGTTTCTCCCATGGCGGCATCCAACCTCCCAATGGTTCGCTCAGCTAATGCGCCGGTCTAGTGCGTCCAAGCTATCTATATAGGGGCGAAGCGAAGTCGAGGAGCCCCGCCGCGAGCTGCGCGTGCCGTTGCAACCGTCATCCGACTGAGGCAGAGGCGGCCCCAGATTGGTTGCTCCGACCAACGCGGCAATCGTCTCGGCTTGGATTCCGGGAGGAAGACGCTACCTGAAAATATGGGCCCACAAGCCAGCGACTTGCTTGCTGGTTGTAGCGTGCGCGCGGAGCTGCGAGACCAGTCTGGTGGTGATCGAGCGGAAGGAAGTGCGCGCGGCTGAGCATTCGCCTGGTAAGTGGGTCCCGCAAGGCAGTGTTAGGAGGCAAGCGCGCGCGAGGGGTAAGGTGGGCCGGCTGGTTGGGTCGGTTGGCCGAGCGGCCCCCGAGGAAGGGAGCAGAAAAAGCTTTATTGGGCCAAGGGTTAGAGGATTCGGCCCAGGTGTGGTTTCCCCCCTCTTTTCTGTTTTATTTATTTATTTATTTCCTATTCTCCTTTTGAATTCTATTTTGAACCTCTACTTTCAAATCTATGTTTAGCAATATAAATGCAACCAACAAATACTCAGCATGTTATGCAATATTGATATTATTTTATTTATTTATCATTCTATTTAATCCATTGTCTTTTACAGGTGTAATTCCCCCATATTTGATGTAAGGGAAATAGTTTTATATTGCTTGATAAAAAAATGCTCTAACATATGTTTTTATGGATACTTATATAATCCATCAAGGGATAACTTAGTTCATATAGGAGCTATTCTATTAAGTCCTTTATTAGAAAACTTGTAAAAGAAAACTTTAGGTTAAGAAAACTCTTATTAAAAGTCATACTAAATCCAAATTTTCAGGAGACCTTTTTCCTAAATTCCAAAATCATGATTTTGAGGCGTTACATTTGACTATCTTTATACCTTGTTTACCACTGAATTTTTGGGTAGTACCTGCTATTGCTTTATGTGGTTTTGGGTATAGAGATACACAATATTCATGATTATACTTTTATTATCAGTTATTATTACTATTCATGTTAAGATCATTATGTTAATTGCAATATGGAGAACCACCCGGGAAAACAGTGCTACCACAAGGGTGGTATGGGACGCCCTTGGCTGACTAATTAGGAAAGCTAGTGGAGGACTACCTTACCCGAAAGGGGCAAGGGCAGTAGGGGAGTGGTTAGTGTAGGGAGGTCCTTGGGTTGATTTTGCTGCGATGGCGGTCAGGCGAGGGATCCCTGCATTGGAGCTTCCTAGAAACTATAGCGGGTTTTCTGAAGCTAGTGCAACTTTGTAAAGGCCTCGTAGTGTTACCCTGCCTCACCTCCTCGGTAGAGGTGTATGGGATTGACCGTCTCTTGGTAGATGGGTAACATGACTTGTGGGTAAAGATGCGCAACCTCTGCAGAGTGTAAAATTGGTATACTAGCCATGCTCACGGTCATGAGCAGCTCGGACACTCACATGATTAATTTATGGAACTAAATTCAATTTGTCATATGCATTGCATCGCAGGTGATGTTGTTACTTTTGTTCTACTACTTAATTGGGTTGGTATTTACTTATACATAGTAATTGCTAATAAAATTTTGACCATCTTCAAAAGCAATGCTCAGCTTCAACCACCCTCTTTGGTAAGCCTTACACTTCACATGAGCTCTCACCTTTGGCGAGTTCATGCACATTATTCCCCACAACTTGTTGAGCTATGACCGTATGTGAGCTCACTCTTGCTGTCTCACACCCTCCACAGGTCAAGAATAGGTACCACAGGATGAGGCGCAGGGAGGATGCTGTGATGTGTTCGTGAGAGGTCTAGGTCGTCGTCTCCTAGTCAACTTTGGGTTGCTGGACCATTGTCTCCTTATAATGTAATTATTTATTTATTTTGTACAGAACTCCTATTATATAGTAAAGATGTGACATTCGATCTTGTGCCATGATTCATCATATGTGTGAGACTTGGTCCCAGCACACCTGGTGATTATGTTCGTGCCCGAGTCTTGGTGCCCCGAAACCTAGGTGTTACATAAGTGGTATCAGAGGAATGTTGATTGTAGGACGAAACCTAGATAGAACTGGACAACCATTGTCTACTTACCTTTGCTACTCTGATTCTTTTCTAAAACTTTCCTTAATCTTTTCTCATCCACTACTGCTTTACTCTGATTACTCTTACCTTTTCACTTCTAAAGACAAAAGTGGATTTCACACTTTGAAATCCTGTGCCTAAAGTGACCTTTAGGAATAGGAGACCTACTCATAGGAACAAAAATAAAACTATTTTTATAAGTATCTATATGCTTGAGTGTTTGTTCTTATGATACTTATCTGATTTGGATCTTTGATTAAGTGTGATGGATTGTGGAGTAATGTCCACAATTGCATCTGCATATACACCTAGACATAAGGGAAAATATTTATAAAATAGACAACACAGAATATTCCCTAATAGATCCATTTTATCTTAAAAGATTCTCTCTTATCTTAATAGATTCATCTTATCTTGAAGGGATCATCTTATTCTAACCACTTTACTTATCTCATCCTAAAGTAACAACCAGGATCTAATCCAAAATAATGATATCAGATCTAAGTTATATTTGTGTGACTAAAACCACATGACTTATCCCACCATGATAATGATCTAACCCAAATTAATAGGATCTTGTCTAGTCGAAGCTAGTCATACTTAGATATGATCTAATGTGACAGATTAATCTAACCTAACAAAGGCTAACCATAAGTTGAGTTAATCAAATGTGGCTTACTTAAATAGGTTAGTTAATACTGCTAAAATAGATTAGACCTTACTCCTATAAATAGGTGTTAACATAAACTGATGCCCTATACTAACATGACCAAATGCAACTACCTTACCCGTCAGATAGTTGCATAACCCTTCTATTTTAACCCATCAGAGATACTAACTTAACTACACGATATAATCCATCCTATCTCGAAGGATTATAACATACCCTAATAATATTTATTATACCTTAGTAGATCTATCTAACCTTAACTAGACTAATTTAGTTATATCCAATCTAACCTAGAACCTACCTAATCTGATAGGATCTAATCTAATATGATCCAGTCTAAAGTGAATTACTTAACAGGCTGGGTAATGGCATGGATTAGACACTGCTTCTACAAACATATATTAACCTAAATTAATGACATACCAACTCGTCCATGAACAACAACCTAACCTACATCATTGGTTGCCTAGTCCATTTATCCCCAAAAGCAAAGTTAAACTCTGTTCAAACCTACCTACGTCGTGTACCTCGGCTATTCTAACTATATGTCCTTAACTCGGATGACAACTCCAAGATTAAAGGCAAAAAAAGACCAACCACGTCAAAGAAGCTAAGCATCAACTCAAGTCTTCAAAGATTGAGTTGGATCGCCAGATGAATCAAGACCCACAGATCGAGATGAAGTTTTCCTTATTATACTCTTCCTTGCCACAACCTATTCTTGCCATAATTGTACCTCATCTGACATAATAGATGGCTAGACATATATATCCATATTTTCCAAATCATCTACTAGCAAGTATAAAAAAACTTGAAACAAAACTTTTGATTCCTAAACAAAATAGAAACTAAATTTCAAACCAAACTGGTTGTATCCCTTTTCTTACAAATCTCGAGGACGAGATTTCTGTTAATGGGGGTAGGATTTGTAAAGCCCAAGAATTTGTGTAAGAAATATAATAAAATAAATAAATAAATAAATGAAGAAATAAAATAGTAAATTCTAGTATCCCAAATTTTATTAGGGCTTTGAATGTTGAGGATTGAATTTTGAAAACAAGAAATAACTTAAAAAAAGAAGTAATAGAAAGGAAATTGTATTAAAGTCATTTACTAATTGATTAAATTACAAGGAGTAAAAGTATTATTCAGGTGAGACTTGTGATTCATATTTGGGAATTTGAAGTTGAAACATGATTTTAAATTCAAAATGGAATTTGAAAATGAAGGGGAGAAAATAAATAAATAAAAAAATATTGCAAATTGTAATAATTACATTTACATTAGAATTATGTTGGATATTGGAAATCTAAAATTTAAAACAGAGATTTGGAATTTGAAGTTTAAATAAAATAAAAAGAAAACAAAACAAAAAATAGAAAAAGAAAAAGAAAACTCACCAATACTACCTAGGTCGATTTCTTCCGTCTTTGGCCCATCTCCTTTTTCCACTCCCACACTGCATCCATGCGCTTGGCCGTATCTCTACCATGTGGGCCGCGTTGCTAGTGTCCTTGCTCACGCGCGCGCTCACCGGGCCACTGCCTGTGGGCCCCGTTCCCCTGGCACTTACGTGCACTCCATGTCAGGTGGGGTCACCTTGTCAGTCGTTTCTTCCCCAACAGAAAGTGTCGTGATCCTCTCTACACCGTCCGCAAGACCTGGGATTGGCACTGACTGGCCGCACCAGACCCCCCCCCCCCCCCCACTTTCGCACTAATCTCGGAGTCGGGCCAGCCATGCATGTCCCCATCCCTGGCTATAAAACCGAGTGCGCAACCCTCGTCTGTCACCACCCCATTGAAACCGAGCTTAGCTAGAAAAGAAAAGAGGCAGAGAGAGAGAAGGAGGGAGAGAGCAGTGACGACCTCTCGACGATCCACCCGATGCCTCGCTAGAGCGCATGGAAGATACAACGACCATCAATTCGAGAAGTATGGCGTCAATGCTGAGGCAATTGCTCACCGGAGCAACGATGACCGTGGCGGACGGCACATCTCGGTGGGCGGGGATCTCTATGCAACCCTCGATGCTAAGAACCCCATCAAACGACTCGAGTCCGTTTCCCCATTGTGTTGCATGGCCGGATTGGGGTATAGTGCGCCCAGGGTCGGATTGGTCGCACGCCGGTGGCTTTCGATCGTGGGGTAGTCGTGTGCGCCGCCGCACCATGGAGTCTGGGTGAGGAAGATGAAGCCTTAGCCGTCGATCTCACAGCGTTTGACCGAGATTAAACGTTGGGATAGCGGTTCAAGCTGATGAAAATTGAGCGTTGATCTTTGATCGGGTGGTTGGGGGCCCATGTTGATCATGATCTATTTGGTCCGTTGGATCGGGATCCAAGGGGCTGGGTAGCGTACCGGTTCGGGTAAGATTGGTTCTAATCTGGCCCGTGGAAATACAATCGGGCGGCTCTAGTTGCTGCTTACCTCTTTGCCATTGGCTTTTTGCTTATGAGCCCCTGGAAATCTTAAGAATCAACCTGCAGTACTACTCGGGTATAGTTGTGTCTGGGAAAATTTATATCTTGGCCCCTGACCTTTCTGGAATTTGACGCCCAGTCCAGTGAACCAAGAAAATAGTAAAAATAATATAGTAAATACTTTTTAGTACATAAATAAACCGAGAAACTCAATAAATTCATAGAAAATTCATAATAAATTCTTTTGGTCCATTCCAGTGGCATTAATTTTGTATTACTATTGTCTACCAACCAGTAACACTGTTTAGCCATGAAACTTGAATGAAAATTATTCATTCAAATTAATTTGTTCTAGGTACTCAATAACTCCAGAAATTCATAACTCAATAACCGTAACTCCGTTTTCATCCATTCTAGTTGCATTAGTCTCACAATAATATTTATTATCATCTGGTGACTTTGTTTTGTAATGAAATATAGGTTAAAATGTTGCACTTAGTCTATTCTATATTTAACAACGTGGATCTTCGGAAAACCATAACTTCATAACAATAGCTCCGAATTTAGTGATTCTCATTCCTACGATCTCATTACGACGCATAGAATATTATTATTCAGTTTGTTATTATGTTTTGTGTGATGTTAATTTTGTCGATACCATGTCTGTTTGTATTGCTATGACTAGCAGTGAGGACACGTGTCATCTGAAGAGCAAGTTGGTACCTGGAATCTCAAGTGCTAGGCAAGTTGTGCCCTTGATCACTTCCTTTTTACCCAGTCATGTTCTGATTAATCATAATGATCTGCATAGGTTAATTTTGATGGGACCCAATAGGTTACCCTAGTTTGACTATCTTTATACCTTGTTTACCATTGAGTTTTTGGGTAGTACCTGCTATTGCTTTATGTGGTTTTGGGTATAGAGATACACAATATTCATGATTATACTTTTATTATCAGTTATTATTATGTTCATGTTAAGATCAATATGTTAATTGGAACATGGAGAATCACCTGGGAAAACAGTGCTACCACAAGGGTGGTATGGGATGCCCTTGGCTGACTAATTAGGAAAGCTAGTGGAGGACTACCTTACCCGAAAGGGGAAAGGGCAGTAGGGGAGTGGTCAGTATAGGAAGGTCCTTGGGTTGATTTTGCTGTGATGGCGGCCTAGCGAGAGATCCCTGCATTGGAGCTTCCTAGAAACTGTAGCGGGTTTTCTGAAGCTAGTGGAACTTTGTATAGTCCTCGTAGTGTTACCCTACTGTTGGGACCATGCTTCGTCGCCGAAGGTCCTGCAGGAAGAAACAGTTTCGGTTGAAGCTGTCTGTACGTAATGCCGAAGGGTGCCGTCCATGAAGCTTCGAAGTTACAAACCGACTTAAAGATAGAATGACCTTTTAGTCCATAAGAGTTTGAGTCGATGTTGTAAACTTTTATGAGGGGTATGATTGTAATTGTTCACAGGCTGTGTCCTGTGCCTATAAATAGTGAACAGTATTCCTTTACTGTTCACGCATTCCTGTAATTGCAATCGCATCACCCGGAAATTATCATTTGTCAAGGCAGAGGTATAAATGTATTTAAATATTATGTTTAAATATTTAAGATTTATATAACGTAATAAATGATGTCGTTTATTTCCAATTTAACTATCTTTAATGCTTTATGTCCTGCGTTATTCCGCATTACCTTCGAGAACAAAATTACGAAGGTGATACTTTCGTAATTTTGTTATTATAACCTTCGTCCGAAGTTCATCGAATCCTTGGGGAAATAATGTTTCAGCGGACAAAGGACATCGATATTTAACATTTTATGTTGCCTTGTTCTTAATTCATAGTATTTGAGAGCAAGTCCCCAACATTGGCGCCCACCTCCGGTCAACTCACTTCCACTTTTTTGAGCTGATGACTTTGTTCAACGATCAAGCTGGAGCTGCTTCGGCCCCGAAGCTGGTACTCCCGATAACAGGTGGTTCATGCTCAGAGCCAGCCAACAAAAAGCAGAAGAAGGAAGCACAGAGAAGGGTACAGCATGTTGGGGTGCAAGGACCCTTCATCAAGTCAAGATGGTCTCACATTCCAATTACCTTCTCCCAAGAGGATCTTCAACTCAAGGATTACCCACACAATGATGCTATGGTTATCTCTTGTGTGATCAAAGGATTTCTGGTCCATAATGTTTTGGTTGACACAGGCAGCGCAGCTGATATCATATTTGCTAAAGCTTTCAGACAAATGCAAGAGCCCGAAGACAAGATCCATGATGCTACGCACCCTCTTTGTGGCTTCGGAGGACGGCAAATTGTAGCACTTGGGAAGATTACCATGCCAGTAACCTTCGGATTTGTCAACAACACAAGGACTGAACAAATTGTGTTTGATATTGTTGACATGGAGTATCCTTACAATGCTATCATTGGTCGCGGTACTCTCAATGCCTTCGAAGCAATTCTTCACCCAGCTTACCTCTGCATGAAGATACCTTCGGACCAAGGGCCTATTGCTATTCATGGAAGTCAGGAAGCTGCCAGAAGGGCCGAAGGAAATTGGATAGATTCAAAAGCAATCCATAACATAGATGGAACTGAGGCCTGTGAGCAATACAAGTTCAGAAGGGAAAAAGCTGCTTCAGCTGACCAGCCGAAGCCCATGCTCTTATGTGAGGATATAGCAGATCAGAAGGTGCTATTGGGATCTCAATTGTCTGAAGAGCAGGAAAAAACTTTGATAAGGTTTCTGTTCAACAATAAAGATGTTTTTGCTTGGTCAGCTAATGATCTTTGTGGAGTTAACAGGGATGTCATTGAGCATTCGCTCAATGTCGATCCATCCTTTAGACCCAGAAAGCAGAGGCTTCGGAAGATGTCTGATGACAAGGCCGAAGGTGCTCGGGATGAAGTGAAAAGACTTCTCAGTGCCGGAGTTATTAGAGAGGTAAAATACCCAGAATGGTTGGCTAACACTGTTATGGTGAAGAAGGCCAATGGCAAATGGAGAATGTGTATTGATTTTACTGACCTCAATAAGGCTTGTCCGAAGGACAAGTTTCCATTGCCAAGGATAGATTCCTTAGTCGATGCAGCAGCTTCATCAGAGCTTATGAGTTTGCTGGATTGCTATTCAGGCTATCATCAAATCTGGATGAAGAAGGAGGATGAACCGAAAACCAGCTTCATAACCCCTAGTGGGACATATTGCTACCTTCGGATGCTTGAGGGGCTTAAAAATGCTGGAGGAAGCTTCAGCAGAATGACAGCGAAGGTTCTCCATTCTCAGATAGGCAGGAATGTACTAACTTATGTTGATGACATCATTGTAAAAAGCACGAAGCAAGATAACCACATTACTGATTTACAGGAGACCTTCGCTAATTTTAGACAGGCTGGTTTAAAGCTGAATCCAGAAAAATGTGTCTTCGGAGTAAAGAAGGGGAAATTTCTTGGTTGCCTAGTTTCAACAAAGGGAATTGAGGCTAATCCAAGTAAAATCGAAGCTATACTTCGAATGGAACCACCAAGTACAAAAAAGGGGGCTCAAAGATTGACGGGAAGACTGGCATCTCTCAACAGATTCATATCCAGATCAGCAGAGAGAAACTTACCATTCTTCGAAGTGCTCAAGTCAGCCAAAGTCTTTCAATGGGGACCTATCCAGCAGAAAGCCTTCGAAGAGTTGAAGCAATATTTGATAGATCTAACAACATTAACTCCACCAACGCTAGGGGCTCCTTTGTTATTATATGTGGCAGCTTCGCACTCAGCGATAAGTGCAGCACTTGTCCAGGAGAAGCTTGAAGGCCAAGTTAAGAGGCAAGCCCCAGTATATTTCGTATCCGAGGTTCTTAGTTTATCGAAGAAAAATTATACAGAATTGGAGAAGGTATTGTATGCTGTTTTGATGGCCTCCAGGAAGCTTCGGCATTATTTTCAAGCTTACAACATAATTGTTCCTTCTTCGCAACCTCTGAAGGATATTATGAGAAACCGAGAAGCTACTGGAAGGATTGGAAAATGGGTTGCAGAGCTCAATGAATTTTGTATTGATTATGTTCATAGATCCTCGATTCAGTCCCAGGCGTTAGCAGACTTCATTGCTGACTGGACGCCAGGGGCTCAGGAGGAAGAAACAAATAAAGATGCCGAAGCATGGACAGTGTTTTGTGATGGGTCTTGGGGAACCTTCGGAGCAGGAGCGGCTGCTGTGTTGGTTTCACCTTCCAAAGTTAAAACTTGTTATGCGGCAAGACTTGATTTTAGTTGCACAAATAATATCGCTGAATATGAAGCTCTGCTCTTGGGTCTTCGGAAGTTAAAGGCAATGGGAATCAGAAGGGCCACTCTTAAAACTGATTCTCAAGTTATTTCTGGTCATGTTGACAAGGGCTATAAAGCAAGAGACCCGAAGCTTGAAAAGTATCTAGATACAGTCCGAAGGATTGAGGATTCCTTCGAAGGTTTCTCTGTCAAAAATATTCCTCGTGGAGAAAATGAATACGTTGATCTATTGGCCAAGTCAGCAGCCCAGGGGCTGCCTATACCTTCGGAAGTATTTTTCGAAACAATAAAAGCACCTTCGGTCGAACTTCTTGAAAGAGCAATCCTTAATATATCCCCTGTTTATAGCGAGGATTGGAGAACTGAGATTGTCTCTTTTCTTCAGGGTAATTTTCTTTCAGACGACGAAGCCTATAACAAGAGAATAGAAGCAAGAGCTCGACCATATGTCATAATAGAAGGGGAGTTATACAAGCATGGGGTCTGTTCCCCATTGCTCAAGTGTTTATCCAGATCCGAAGGTATAGAATTAATGAAGGAAATACATGCAGGCCTGTGTGGATCTCACATTGGATCTAGGCCCTTGCTCGGGAAAGTTTTTCGCCAAGGATTTTGTTGGCCAAAGGCAGCTTCGGATGCAGAGGATATAGTCCAAAAGTGCGAAGGTTGTCAGAAATGTGCAAGAGATCAAAAACAACCTTCGTCTTTAACTCAATTAATACAACCCACTTGGCCGTTGCAGAGGTGGGGCCTTGATTTGCTAGGCCCATTACCACCAGCACAGGGGAACTTAAGATATGTGGTAGTGGTAGTGGAGTATTTTTCCAAATGGATTGAGGCAAAGCCCTTAGCCACAATAACTTCATTTACTATTCAAAAGTTTTTCTGGCAGAACATTGTTTGTCGCTTCGGAGTGCCGAAGGCCATTACTGTGGACAATGGGACACAGTTTGATTCTGAAGCCTTCAGAGAATTTTGTGATCAAATTGGCACGAAAAACCATTTTGCATCAGTTCGACACCCAGAGTCAAATGGACTTGTCGAAAGAGCTAATGGGATCATAATGAGAGGAATAATGAAGTCAATCATCAACCAGCCTAGGGGAAAATGGCCTGACGAGCTAAGCAAAGTGGTATGGAGCCATAATACAACCATGTCAAGGTCAACAGGTTTTACGCTCTTTAAACTATTGTTCGGTGACGAAGCAATAACCCCAGAAGAGGCCAAAGCAGGATCAATAAGGATAGTAGCTTCGGTAGAAGGCAAAGACGAAGCTGATTGCTCTGTAGAAAAAGATGCTATTGAAGGGATCAGACTTCAAGTTGTGGAAAACATCAATAAATATCAAGCTGAAACAATAAAATGGCGTGACAGAAAAGTCAAGCTGAAGAACATTGAACCAGGACACTTGGTACTTCGAAGAGTAGCCAACCCTGAGACAGCAGGCAAATTACAGCTGAAGTGGGAAGGCCCCTTTTTGGTAGTATCTTCGTCAAGACCCGGCTCCTACAGATTGAAGGATATGGACGGCAACGACATTCCTAGATCATGGAATGCGGATGAGCTTCGACGATATTATGTTTAGCTTGATGTAATTTTTTATATTCTTTTTCGTGGCACCCTTTTCCTTTCCAAAGGGGGAGAAAGGTTTTTAATGGGGCCACAACATGTAATTTTCCTTATTTCAATTTTATGAGAGTGATATCCCCCAGAAAATGTAAATGTAAATGCAAAAGGAAAAAGAAAAGGAAACAGGGAGAAGCTCAAAAGTCGTTCCTAAGGGAATGCAGGGCTTACAGCGAAAAATAAGCGCTGATTCCGCTGAAAGTAAAAGGCGAAGAAGCTCCTAAGGGAGGCTTACAGCGAAAAATAAGCGCTGATTCCGCTGAAAGTAAAAGGCGAAGAAGCTCTTAAGGGAGGCTTATAGCGAAAAATAAGCGCTGATTCCGCTGAAAGTAAAAGGTGAAGAAGCTCCTAAGGGAGGCTTACAGCGAAAAGTCAACGCTGAAGGGCTATGATTCTGTATTTTGATATTCATTTGCACAATACATCTCATCATGTCATTTGCATTCATAAACATGCATTTAGACATATATAGAATCATCATTATACCGCACAAAAACACAGATGCTTCGGCGATGAGGAAAAACTCGAAGGAAAATTTTTTATGCTTCGTTGTGTACGAAAAGAAGGGAAGGTGTTTTTCGCCTTCGGCTCAAAAGAGAAGTTTCGTCCACAGCAAAGCAGCTTGTACGCAGATAGCAGAAATAAAATATATTACAAGGTATGTACAAATTTACATAAGTTGTTCCATAACTATATTACAAAAGTTTCTCCAGAATTTTTGCAGGAAAGTATATTGTAAACAACTATCAAGCTTCAGGCTAGGCTTCGTCAAACTTCAACTTTGTCATTCTCCAGCTTCGTCATTCTGCGTATATCAAACAGCAAAATAAGAAAGGTGCAAATTTCAAGGAGAAGGTAAAAGTAACAAAAATAAGTTTCTTACCGGCTTAAGATGACTTCGAGCTTCGTCACCCGCCATTTTTCGCCTGCCACCTACCCAGATCTGGGTCATGAATCTATTTCCAGCTTCGGGCTAGGCTTGGGATATCTATCAGATCTGATGCTGACAAGCTGAAGTTTGGTCTGTTCACAATATTTCCATGCGTGCAGCCAGCCTTCAGAAAAGCGGTGGTCGTGCCCCGAGAAGCTACCAGGGCGCAGAAGTCGGCATGCCCACCAATAACTTCGTCAAGGGCATCAACCTCGCCTTCAATATATTCTAACGTGCTGGGCAGATTATCAGCTGAAGGTGTAAATTTTGCAGAGCTGGCTCCGACAGAATGAAACACATCCTTCAGCCGTTGCACGCATCGGCTGCCGAAGCTTAGGCATTTCTCTTGAAGTTCTTTAAAGGATTTCTGCAAATTTGAATTTTTATCCACCTCAGTTTTCAGGCTTGCTTCGAGATATTTCTTTTCTTGCTCAAATTTTTCTGACTGTTGGAGCAATTCATTCTTTAAGCTGTTATTCTCAGTTTGGACTTCAGCCAAAGAACTCTCCATAGTCTGAATAACAAAATCTTTCTTTTCTAATGCACCTTCGTGCTCTTTGACCATCATTTCAAGATCTTGGATGGTGAAATCCTTCTTTTTCAAATCAGCTTCGTAGTTTTCAACTTTTTCAGCCAAATTTTGGATGACGGCTTTGTTCCTCTCTTCTTCGAGATCTTGTTGCATTTTCAGAACCTAACTTAACAGTATGCTCTGTCGAAAAGATCTTCGTTAGAAAACGACCTAAAAGATAATAATAATAGTAATAAAATAACAAAAATATTTGTTACCTTGAAGTTAGCATAAAGCAAACTTCCGGCGATATGGTGCCGTTGGTAACGACAGAGGTCCATTTCCAGCTTCGGCAAGCCAATGTTTTTGCAGAGAGTTCTAACAATTTTAGCTTCGCTGCGGTTTCGAAGGCACCTCAGTTTTCCTTCGTTAACCCCACCAAACAGTGTAGCCCCTGGCTTATATCCGCAGGCTATGGCACATCTTTTAAGCTCTGCTTTTTCAGCGTCTGTCAACTCTTGCCCAAGTAAATCTTGAAATTCAAAATCTTCCCCCTCCAAAATGTCTTCAGCTTGTTTTTTCCTTTTTCAGTGCCTGTGCTCACCGCGGCCACAGCAGATTCTTCCTCAGTCATTTTTAAGAGTATATTATCAATAACTTCAAGTGTCTCGTCCAGGTTCAGATCTTTTATGGCCCCAGTTTCAACTCCGGCAGCTTCGGCTGCGCCAGTTTCAGCTTCGAAGGTTTCCGCTCTGGTGGTTTCGGCTGTGGCGCCTTTAGCTTCGGTAGTTCCGGCAGTCTGGTCAATAGCAATAATTGATGCCGGTGTCGGTAACGGTGTCCCATGAATTACATCTGCTATTTGAATAATCCTTCGTTTTTTCGGCAGTGCAGGACCTTCTTCTGCCGAAGCTGCCTTGTCCTTCTGAAAAAACTTCATCAGTTCCAACGCCAGCGGACTTAGCTTGACAGGCAAGGGTTCAGTCATTACCTTCATAATCTCTTCTACTTCAACAGCAGAAGGCGTTGCAGGAGTATCTTCTTCTTGAACCAACGTTCTTGGTTCTGGAGATGCAGTTTTCCTCTTTCCTGGTGTGGCCACCTTCGGCTCAGGATTCAACTCTTCAGGGATAAGTTTTTTCAGAATCTCCCCTTTTCTTTTTGGTTACCTTGGCGACCTCTTCGTCAGCAGCGCTGGAAATTCTTTTTCGCTTCGGGCCTCCAGCATCTTCGCCCAGGCGATCATAATCAGCATATTCAAAACCTATGGCATCAAGCACCCTGTTCAGCCTTCGCTTCGGCCGAGTGCCGAAGGCTGCTGTCATCAGCTGGTCCTCTTTTTTGGAGTAATTTCCAAGTATTTCATTACTCATTACTTCAATTGTATCGAGCCATTCTTGACAGGGTGCTTTAAAATATTTCTTAAACTTATAACAATAGGGTAGTCGGACAAGCTCCCCTTCTTTCTTTTCTCCTTTAAGCTTCGGCATAGTCCACTCCTTCATAGTCGGAAATACTCTGAAGGCCAGAAATTCCTGCACTAAATCCCTAGTGCCAACGTGTTCTGCAATAATTTTGAATTCAGCCAGTGCGGCCCAAGTTGGACCTTCGGTTGTCATTCTACAACGGGGTCTTGTTTCTCCGAAGATCAGTTCAAGAGGGCTCTGTACTAGCTTCTCTCTATCTTCGTTAACTTTAACATAAAACCATTCTGACTTCCAGCCTGCCGGCCATTTGCTTCGGTAGCTAATCACAGGAAATTTTGTGGTCTTCCGATAGGCAAAATTGTAACAACCAAAATTTTCGTGCAACCCATCCTTTCTGGCCTTAGTCTGGTAATGCAGCTCATGTACTCGACAGAAACTGTCGGCAAACGGCTCCACCGCCTGACTTCGGAGAGCCCAGATATAAACGCTAAGCCTGACAATGGCGTTAGGGTCAGTTGGTGAAAATAGATCCCAAACCTTTGCAGCACATTAGAAATCATTCTATTCAAAGGAAATCTCAACCCAACCTTTAAAAAACTCTTGAAAATAACTATTTCATCCTTTTCTGGCTTCGGGGTAGTCTCCTCTCCCCCGAAGCGAAGTAGCTTCTTCTCATCTTCTCTGAAATAGCCCGCCTTTACCATTTTGGAGAAATCCGCCTTGGAGATAGTCGACTTCCCGAAGTCCAAATGGCTAGGCTTGCTCGGTACTGCGATATGGTAATCATCGTTAGAATCAGCTTCCTCAATATCTCCTCGTTCTGCTTCGGCAGCAGCTTGTTCTGTTTCGGCAGCAGCCTGTTCTGTTTCCGCAGTAGGGATTCTTTCCGAAGTCACCAATCCGGATCGCTGCATTGCTTCAGAGATAGGGACAGTCTCTGCACCTTCGACTTCGTCTCCCTCACGCTCAACTCTAGCAGTAGAGCGCAATCTGGCCATTCAATTTTGAATTTCTTGAAAGATTTCTCGGGAACTAAATAACCTCTTCTCCCGAAGCTTTTCTTCTGACAAAGTAGACACCAAATTGGAGCTTCGTCTGAATCCGAGAGTCGAGCTTCAGCTATGGTTAAAATTTTTGGCAGCAAAACAGTGCAATAGCAATGAATGCTGTGGTAACTTCACACCTACTTGACTGTTTATATAGTGCTGCAGGTAAGAAGGTGAATCGTCAGGATTTTTACACCAGGCAAACAGCTGCTCGCACTCGCTGCGCGGTGGGCCGCAAAGACCAAAATAGTGAACCTGCATGGTGGGACCGCTACGCGCTCGGAAACTGTATCGTTTCTCGACAACGAGCTCCGGGAAGGTGTTTTTCGAACCTTCGGCTTCCTGAAGCCTAGGAGACTTTTTTTCACGGATCAAGCTCGTTACGAAAAACGATCTATCACCGCGAAGGGGCTACTGTTGGGACCATGCTTCGTCGCCGAAGGTCCTACAGGAAGAAACAGTTTCGGTTGAAGCTGTCTGTACGTAATGCCGAAGGGTGCCGTCCATGAAGCTTCGAAGTTACAAACCGACTTAAAGATAGAATGACCTTTTAGTCCATAAGAGTTTGAGTCGATGTTGTAAACTTTTATGAGGGGTATGATTGTAATTGTTCACAGGCTGTGTCCTGTGCCTATAAATAGTGAACAGTATTCCTTTACTGTTCACGCATTCCTATAATTCCAATCACATCACCCGGAAATTATCATTTGTCACGGCAAAGGTATAAATGTATTTAAATATTATGTTTAAACATTTAAGATTTATATAACGTAATAAATGATGTCGTTTATTTCCAATTTAACTATCTTTAATGCTTTATGTCCTGCGTTATTCCGCATTACCTTCGAGAACAAAATTACGAAGGTGATACTTTCGTAATTTTGTTATTATAACCTTCGTCCGAAGTTCATCGAATCCTTGGGGAAATAATGTTTCAGCGGACGAAGGACATCGATATTTAACATTTTATGTTGCCTTGTTCTTAATTCATAGTATTTGAGAGCAAGTCCCCAACACCTGCCTCGCCTCCTCAGTAGAGGTGTATGGGATTGGCCGTCTCTTGGCAGATGGGTAACATGACTTGTGGGTAATGATGCACAACCTTTGCAGAGTGTAAAACTGGTATACTAGCCGTGCTTACGGTCATGAGCAGCTTGGACACTCACATGATTAATTTATGGAACTAAATTCAATTTGTCATATGCATTGCATCGCAGGTGATGTTGTTACTTTTGTTCTACTACTTGAGAGCACCTAGAGGGGGGGGTGAATAGGTGATCCTGTAAAACTTGAAACTTAGTGCCACAAAAACTTGATTAGCGGTTAGCACAATAAGGCCAAGTGGCTAGAGAGGAGTCTTAGCAAAACACAATAACCACAAAGAGATCAACAAAGAGATGGCACAGTGGTTTATCCCGTGGTTCGGCCAAGTCCAATACTTGCCTACTCCACGTTGTGGCGTCCCAACGGACGAGGGTTGCAATCAACCCCTCTCAAGCGGTCCAAAGACCCACTTGAATACCACGGTGTTTTGCTTTGCTTTACTATATCCCGCTTGCGAGGAATCTCCACAACTTGGAGCCTCTCGCCCTTACACTTTGATGTTCACAAAGAAGCACGGAGTAAGGGAGGGATGAGCAACACACACAAGACACAAAAATCACAGCAAATACGCACACACAAGACCAAACTTGAGCTCAAAAGAATATCACGAGGTTCTCACTAGAACGGAGCTCAAATCACTAAGAATGTCGAACAAGTGCACAAGAATGAAGTGTGAGTGATCAACAATGCTCAAAGGATGCTTGGTATCATCCTCCATGCGCCTAGGGGTCCCTTTTATAGCCCCAAGGCAGCTAGGAGCCGTTGAGAGCATTCCAGGAAGGCAATTCTTGCCTTCTGTCGCCTGGCGCACCGAACAGTCCGGTGCACCACCGGACACTGTCCGGTGCGGATCTCTTTCCTTATTTGGCGAAGCCGACCGTTGCAGATTCAGAGTCGTTGGCGCACCGGACACTGTCCGGTGCACACCGGACAGTCCGGTGCCCCCTTGTGACCATTGGCTCGGCCACGCGTCACGCGCGGAATCCTCGGCCGACCGTTGGCCCGGCTGACCGTTGGCTCACCGGACAGTCCGGTGCACCACCGGACAGTCTGGTGATTTATAGTCGTACACCTTTAATCACTTCCCGAGAGCGACGACTTCGCCTGTGAACGGCTCACCGGACAGTCCGGTGCACCACCGGACAGTCCGGTGATTTATAGCTGTATGCCGTTGATCGCCTCCTGAGAGTAGCCAGTTGACACTCGCCAGCCTGGCGCACCGTACACTGTCCGGTGCACCCAGACTGAGCTGACTTTGGCTGAAGAAAGCCATCTCTTTTACAAAGTGATTTCTCCTGTTTCCAGCACTTAGACACAAAACATTAGTCTCCAAAACAATGTACTAAGTTTAGAAACATACCTTTAATCTTGATTTGCACTTAGTCCATCACTTGGCATAGATAAACACTTAAGCACTTGTGTTGGACACTAAATCACCAAAATACTTAGAAATGGCCCAAGGGCACATTTCCCTTTCAATCTCCCGCTTTTTGGTGATTTATGCCAACACAACATAAAGCAACTAGAACAAGTGCAATATCAATGCAAATAAGAACACAAATTGTTTTGATTCAACTTTGGCATATTTGGATCATACTTTGCCACCACTTGGTTTGTTTTTGCAAATCAAACTCAATTTCCTATTTCTAAGTCAAATTCACTTGTAGAGACATGAAGAGAGGTATTCCAAGAGAAATTGATCAAAGATTCAGAAACTCCCCCTTTTTCCCATAATCAAACATTTTCCCCACAAGAGACCAACTTTTGACAAAGAGAGACAATAAGAGGATTTTGACAAAACAAAAGCTCTATTCTACTGTTTTCAAAATTCACAAGTGGTAGCTGATCCATTTCTTGCTTTGGCAAGTGGTAGCTGATCCATTTCTTGCTTTGGCCTTATTTTCTCCCCCTTTGGCATCAAGCACAAAAACGGGATCAATCTTGGCCCTTAAACCCCATTACCTCACCAAAATATTCAAATAAGAGTACCAAGGCAATAAGAGCATGAAGATGAACTTGGAATAAGTTACCCTCTCATCGGAGTGCAGTGGAAGTCTTGCATGGTCCAAGTCCACCTTTTCCCTTTCAATCCACCTTTGAGACTAAATCAAGCAAACTCAAACACACGGTTAGTCTCAAATGGTCAAGTTGTAGCACATCTCCCCCTAAATATGTGCATCACTCACACATGGACTTTTGAGGTCCGGGGAGTGTTTGTACAACTTGAGCACCATAAACACATAACAGAATGCATAAGGGAACATGATCAAAGCATAATACACATGTATGCTACAAATCAATCCAAGTTCCGCGAATCTAAGACATTTAGCTCACTACGCAGCCTGCAAAAGGTCTTTTCATCTAAAGGCTTGGTAAAGATATCGGCTAGCTGGTTCTCGGTGCTAATATAAAACACTTCGATATCTCCCTTTTGCTGGTGGTCTCTCAAAAAGTGATGCCGGATGTCAATGTGCTTTGTGCGGCTGTGCTCAACAGGATTGTCCGCTATGCGGATAGCACTCTCATTGTCACATAGGAGTGGGACTTTGCTCAGATTGTAGCCAAAGTTCCGGAGGGTTTGCCTCATCCAAAGTAGTTGCGCGCAACACTGTCCTGCGATAACATACTCGGCCTTAGCGGTGGATAGGGCAACGGAGGTTTGTTTCTTAGAACTCCATGCCACCAGGGACCTTCCTAAGAATTGGCACGTCCCTGATGTACTCTTCCTATCGACCTTACATCCAGCATAATCGGAGTCTGAATATCCAATTAAGTCAAAGGTAGACCCCTTTGGATACCAGATCCCGAAGCAAGGCGTAGCGACTAAATATCTAAGAATTCGCTTCACTGCCACTAAGTGACACTCCCTTGGATCGGATTGAAATCTAGCACACATGCATACACTAAGCATAATATCCGGTCTACTAGCGCATAAATAAAGCAAAGAACCTATCATGGACCGGTATGCTTTTTGATCAACAAACTTACCTCCTTTGTTGAGGTCGACGTGTCCGTCAGTTCCCATCGGAGTCTTTGCGGGCTTGGCATCCTTCATCCCAAACCGCTTTAGCAAGTCTTGTGTGTACTTCGTTTGGGAGATGAAGGTGACGTCCTTGAGTTGCTTCACTTGGAACCCAAGGAAGTAGTTCAACTCGCCCATCATCGACATCTCAAACTTATGAGTCATCACCCTGCTAAACTCTTCACAAGACTTTTGGTTAGTAGAACCAAATATTATGTCATCGACATAAATTTGGCACACAAATAAGTCACCATCACAAGTCTTAGTGAATAAAGTTGGATCGGCTTTCCCAACCTTGAAGGCATTAGCAATTAAAAAGTCTCTAAGGCATTCATACCATGCTCTTGGGGCTTGCTTAAGTCCATAGAGTGCCTTAGAGAGCTTACATACGTGGTCGGGGTATTGTTCATCCTCGAAGCCAGGGGGTTGCTCCACGTACACCTCCTCCTTGATTGGCCCGTTGAGGAAGGCGCTCTTCACATCCATTTGGAACAACCTGAAAGAATGGTGAGCGGCATATGCTAGCAAAATACGAATGGACTCTAGCCTAGCCACAGGAGCAAAAGTCTCCTCAAAGTCCAAACCTACGACTTGGGCATAACCTTTTGCCACAAGTCGAGCCTTGTTCCTTATCACCACCCCGTGCTCGTCTTGTTTGTTGCGGAACACCCACTTGGTTCCCACAACATTTTGCTTGGGACGAGGCACCAGTGTCCAAACTTCATTTCTCTTGAAATTATTGAGCTCCTCTTGCATGGCCAACACCCAGTCCGGATCTAGCAAGGCCTCTTCTACCCTGAAAGGCTCAATAGAAGAAACAAAGGAGTAATGTTCACAAAAATTAACTAATCTAGAATGAGTAGTTACTCCCTTGCTAATGTCACCCAAAATTTGGTCAACGGGATGTTTCTTTTGAATCGTCGCTCGAACTTGGGTTGGAGGTGCCGGTTGTGCTTCTTCCTCCATCACATGATCATCTTGTGCTCCCCCTTGATCACAAGCCTCTTCTTGATGAACCTGTTCATCGTCTTGAGTTGGGGAATGCACCATTGTTGAGGAAGAAGGTTGATCTTGCTCCTTTTGTTCCTGTGGTCGCACGTCTCCAATTGCCATAGTACGAATTGCATCCGTTGGAACGTCTTCTTCATCTACATCATCAAGATCAACAACTTGCTCTCTTGGAGAGCCATTAGTCTCATCAAATACAACGTCGCTAGAGACTTCAACCAAACCCGATGATTTGTTGAAGACCCTATACGCCTTTGTATTTGAGTCATAACCTAACAAAAACCCTTCTACAGCTTTGGGAGCAAACTTAGAATTTCTACCTTTCTTTACTAGAATATAACATTTGCTCCCAAATACACGAAAGTAAGACACATTGGGTTTGTTACCGGTTAGAAGCTCATACGAAGTCTTCTTGAGGAGGCGGTGAAGGTAGACCCGGTTGATCGCGTGGCAAGTCGTGTTCACGGCTTCCGACCAAAACCGCTCGGGGGTCTTGAACTCTCCAAGCATCATCCTTGCCATGTCTATGAGCGTCCTGTTCTTCCTCTCTACCACACCATTTTGCTGTGGTGTGTAGGGAGCGGAGAACTCGTGTTTGATCCCTTCCTCCTCAAGGTACTCCTCCACTTGAAGGTTCTTGAACTCGGACTCGTTGTCGCTCCTTATCTTCTTCACCTTGAGCTCAAACTCATTTTGAGCTCTCCTTAGGAAGCGCTTGAGGGTCCCTTGGGTTTCAGATTTATCCTGCAAAAAGAATACCCAAGTGAAGCGGGAAAAATCATCAACAATTACTAAACCATACTTACTTCCCCCGATGCTTAGGTAGGCGACGGGTCCGAAGAGGTCCATATGCAGCAGCTCCAGGGGTCTTGATGTAGTCATCACGTTCTTGATGTGATGAGCACTTCCCACTTGTTTACCTGCTTGACAAGCTGCACAAGGTCTATCTTTTTCGAAGGTTACATTAGTTAGACCTATCACGTGTTCTCCCTTTAGAAGCTTGTGAAGGTTCTTCATCCCCACATGAGCTAAACGGCGATGCCACAGCCAGCCCATGCTAGTCTTAGCAATTAAGCATGCATCTAGATCGGCCTCCTCTTTTGCAAAATCAACTAAATAGAGTTTGCCGTCTAATACACCCTTAAAAGCTAATGAACCATCACTTCTTCTAAAGACAGACACATCTACATTTGTGAATAAACAGTTATATCCCATATTACAAAGCTGACTCACAGACAACAAGTTATATCCAAGCGACTCAACTAAAAACACATTGGAAATGGAGTGCTCAGATGAAATAGCTATTTTTCCTAACTCTTTCACCTTGCCTTGATTCCCGTCACCGAATATGATTGAGTATTGGGAATTTTTGTTCTTGACGTAGGAGGTGAACATCTTCTTCTCCCCCGTCATGTGGTTTGTGCATCCGCTGTCGATAATCCAACTTGATCCCCCGGATGCATAAACCTGCAAGGCAAATTTAGGCTTGGGTCTTAGGTACCCAACTCTTGTTGGGTCCTACAAGGTTAGTGACAATATCCTTAGGGACCCAAATGCAAGGTTTATCTCCCTTGCATTTTGCCCCTAATTTCCTAGCAATCACCTTTCTATCCTTTCTACAAATTGCAAAGGAAGCATTGCAAGCATGATAAGTTGTAGAAGGTTCATTAATCTTCCTAGGAACATGAGCAACATTTCTCCTAGGCATATGATGAATGACATTTCTCCTAGACATATCTCTACCATGCATATAGGAAGAACTTGAAGTAAACATTGCATTTGACTCATAAGCATTACAATTCCTATCATAATGAATATTTCTAGAAAATTTCCTATAAATAAATGCATGATTCTTTTGAGCACTATTTGCCATAGGGGCCTTCCCTTTCTCCTTGGTGGAGATGGAAGCCTTATGGCTTGTTAAGTTCTTGACTTCCCTCTTGAAGCCAAGACCATCCTTAATTGAGGGGTGTCTACCAATCGTGTAGGCATCTCTTGCAAATTTAATTTTATCAAATTCACTCTTGCTAGTCTTAAGTTGGGCATTAAGACTAGCCACTTCATCATTCAATTTAGAGATTGAAACTAGGTGTTCACTACAAGCATCAACATCAAAATCTTTACACCTATTGCAAATTGTAACATGTTCTACACAAGATGTTGATTTATTAGCTATTTCTAACTTAGCATTCAAATCATCATTTATGCTCTTTAAGCTAGCAATAGAGTCATGGCATGTAGACAATTCACAAGAGAGTATTTCATTCCTTTTAATTTCTAAAGCAAGGGATTTTTGTGCCTCTACAAACTTATCATGTTCTTCATACAAAAGATCCTCTTGCTTTTCTAATAACCTATTCTTATCATTCAAGGCATCAATTAATTCATTAACCTTATCAACCTTAGTTCTATCTAGGCCCTTGAATAAACATGAATAGTCTATTTCATCATCGCTAGATTCTTCATCACTTGAGGAAGCGTAAGTACTAGTATTACGAGTGCTTACCTTCTTTTCCCTTGCCATGAGGCAAGTGTGATGCTCGTTGGGGAAGAGGGACGACTTGTTGAAGGCGGTGGCGGCGAGTCCTTCGTTGTCGGAGTCGGACGACGAACAATCCGAGTCCCACTCCTTGCCAAGGTGTGCCTCGCCCTTAGCCTTCTTGTAAGTCTTCTTATTTTCCCTCTTGTTCCCTTGTTCTTGGTCACTATCATTATCGGGACAATTAGCGATAAAATGACCAATCTTACCACATTTGAAGCATGAGTGCTTCCCCTTCGTCTTGGTCTTGTTGGGATGCCCCTTGCGACCCTTTAGCGTCGTCTTGAAACGCTTGATGATGAGGGCCATTTCTTCATCATTGAGCCCGGCCACCTCAACTTGCGCCACCTTGCTAGGTAGCGCCTCCTTGCTCCTCGTTGCTTTGAGAGCAATGGTTTGAGGCTCTTGGATTGGGCCATTCAACGCATCATCAACGTATCTAGCCTCCTTGATCATCATCTGCCCGATTACGAACTTTCCAAGTATCTCCTCGGGCGACATCTTGGTGTACCTAGGATTCTCATGAATATTGTTCACAAGATGTGGATCAAGGACGGTAAAGGACCTTAGCATTAGGCGGACGACGTCGTGGTCCGTCCATCGCGTGCTTCCATAGCTCCTTATTTTGTTGACGAGGGTCTTGAGCCAGTTGTACGTTTGGGTTGGCTCCTTGCCCCTGATCATTGCGAATCTCCCAAGTTCGCCCTCCACCAACTCCATCTTGGTGAGCATGGTGATGTCGTTCCCCTCATGTGAGATCTTGAGGGTGTCCCAAATCTGCTTGGCGTTATCCAAGCCGCTCACCTTATGGTATTCGTCCCTGCACAATGAGGCTAGAAGAACAGTAGTAGCTTGTGCATTTTGGTGAATTTGCTCATTTATAAACATGGGACTATCAGTACTATCAAATTTCATTCCACTCTCGACTATCTCCCATATGCTTGGATGGAGAGAGAACAAGTGACTACGCATTTTGTGGCTCCAAAATCCGTAGTCCTCTCCATCAAAGTGAGGAGGTTTACCAAGTGGAATGGAGAGTAAATGAGCATTAGTACTTTGCAGAATACGAGAGTAATCAAAAGAAAAGTTTGAATTGACTGTTTTCTTTTTCTCGTAGTCGTTGTCGTCGTTGTCCTTTTGGGAAGAAGAGGACTCGTCGCTGTCGTCGTAGTAGACGATCTCCTTGATGCGCCTTGTCTTCTTCTTCTTCTTCCCATATTTTCGTTTGTAGCCCGAGCCCGAGTCGGTAGGCTTGTCATCTTTCGGCTCGTTGACGAAGGACTCCTTCTCCTTATCATTGATCACAATCCCCTTGCCCTTAGGATCCATCTCTTCGGGCTATTAGTCCCTTTCTTGAAGAGAACGGCTCTGATACCAATTGAGAGCACCTAGAGGGGGGTGAATAGGTGATCTTGTAAAACTTGAAACTTAGTGCCACAAAAACTTGATTAGCGGTTAGCACAATAAGGCCAAGTGGCTAGAGAGGACTCTTAGCAAAACACAATAACCACAAAAAGATCAACACAGAGATGGCACAATGGTTTATCCCGTGGTTCGGCCAAGTCCAATACTTGCCTACTCCACGTTGTGGCGTCCCAACGGACGAGGGTTGCAATCAACCCCTCTCAAGCGGTCCAAAGACCCACTTGAATACCATGGTGTTTTGCTTTGCTTTACTATATCCCGCTTGCGAGGAATCTCCACAACTTGGAGCCTCTCGCCCTTACACTTTGATGTTCACAAAGAAGCACGGAGTAAGGGAGGGATGAGCAACACACACAAGACACAAAAATCACAGCAAATACGCACACACAAGACCAGACTTGAGCTCAAAAGAATATCACGAGGTTCTCACTAGAACGGAGCTCAAATCACTAAGAATGTCGAACAAGTGCGCAAGAATGAAGTGTGAGTGATCAACAATGCTCAAAGGATGCTTGGTATCATCCTCCATGCGCCTAGGGGTCCCTTTTATAGCCCCAAGGCAGCTAGGAGCCGTTGAGAGCATTCCAGGAAGGCAATTCTTACCTTCTGTCGCCTGGCGCACCGGACAGTCCGGTGCACCACCGGACACTGTCCGGTGCAGATCTCTTTCCTTATTTGGCGAAGTCGACCATTGCAGATTCAGAGCCGTTGGCGCAGCGGACACTGTCCGGTGCACACCGGACAGTCCGGTGCCCCCTTGCGACCGTTGGCTCGGCCACGCGTCACGCGCGGAATCCTCGGCCGACCATTGGCCCGGCTGACCGTTGGCTCACCGGACAGTCCGGTGCACCACCGAACAATCCGGTGATTTATAGCTGTATGCCTTTAATCACTTCCCGAGAGCGACGACTTCGCCTGTGAACGGCTCACCGGACAGTCCGGTGCACCACCGGACAGTCCGGTGATTTATAGTCGTACGCCGTTGATCGCCTCCCAAGAGCAGCCAGTTGACACTTGCCAGCCTGGCGCACCGGTCACTGTCTGGTGCACCCAGACTGAGCTGACTTTGGCTGAAGAAAGCCATCTCTTTTCCAAAGTGATTTCTCCTGTTTCCAGCACTTAGACACAAAACATTAGTCTCCAAAACAATGTACTAAGTTTAGAAACATACCTTTAATATTTATTTGCACTTAGTCCATCACTTGGCATAGATAAACACTTAAGCACTTGTGTTGGACACTAAATCACCAAAATACTTAGAAATGGCCCAAGGGCACATTTCCCTTTCACTACTTAATTGGGTTGGTATTTACTTATACTTAGTAATTGCTAATAAAATTTTGACCAACTTTAAAAGCAATGCTCAGCTTCAACCATCCTCTTTGGTAAGCCTTACACTTCACGTGAGCTCCCACCTTTGGTGAGTTCATGCACATTATTCCCCACAACTTGTTGAGCTATGAACGTATGTGAGCTCACTCTTGCTATCTCACACCCCCACAGGTCAAGAATAGGTACCGCAGGATGAGGCGTATGGAGGATGTTGTGATGTGTTTGTGAGAGGTTTAGGCCATCGTTTCCGAGTCAACTTTGGGTTGCTGGACCGTTGTCTCCTTATAATGTAATTATTTATTTATTTTGTATAGAACTCCTATTATATAGTAAAGGTGTGACATTCGATCCTGTGCCGTGATTCATCATATGTGTGAGACTTGGTCCCAGCACACCTGGTGATTATGTTCGTGCCCAGGTCTTGGTGCCCCGAAACCTGGGTGTGACAGGCATCCTAGGCAACTCCTCTAAAAAGACATCTAGGAAATCCCTAACAACTCGGATATGGTCACCTACAAACTTGCCATCTAGTAGGTATATAGAAGGCTTGGTGGATGGTGACAAGGTGACTGCGACCTCAAATCTTTCCTCGTCTAGACTAGTGAGTTCAACTGCTCCCTTGGGACATTGTATGATTGCATTGCATTCTTTTAACCAGTTCATACCAATGATCATATCTATATCACTCTCCTCTAGTACTATGGGCGTGGACCAAAATGGTTATGTCTATTTTGCAGCATGTAAAATTTGCTTCAATAGGTCCCTTAGGTGTGATAACTACCATGGGTTTACACATAATTATATAAGGTAAATCATGAGTATTAGCATAATGAGCAGAGATGAATGAATGTGAATCTCTAGAATAAAAATATATACATGTGGCAATTGAATTAATAAGAAATGTACCAATCGTGATGTCAGAACGATCAGCGGTAGCCTCAACACTGATCTAATTAACCCTGGCAATTCTAAATCCACGATTATTAGTTGGAGTCTGATTCTGCTTGTTGGGGTTACTGCCTCAAGCTGGGGTGTTGGTGTTCCTCTTAGGACAAACATTGGCATAGTGCCCAACCTCACCGCACTTGAAGCATGTATTGCGAGTAGTAGTGTTCTGGCCATCAGGTCTCGCCGGGGTGCCAGCTAGGGCAGCCGGGCGAGGGCATGGTGTCTGAGGTGTGGCCTGGGGTGTCTGCTGAATAGGGCACTGATATGACTACTCCCCTCCTCTTGAATGAGCTGGTGTACACTGAGGCTGAGTATAGCGAGGACGACTATTGCCTCCCTGTCCCTGAGTAATAGCCTTCATCTTCATCTCACCAAACTGAACACGCTTGTGTTCTAGAGCTATGGCCTTGTCTAGAAGCTTCTAGAAAGATGGAAAGGAATGTGACATCAGCTGGTACTAGAGTGGCCCAATGAGTCCCTCCAAGAACAAGTCCTGTTTCTTTTCATCTTCAGCAACCTCCTCAAGAGCATATCTAGACAACTATATGAATTTATCTCTGTACTCACTCATTGATATGTTTCCTTGCCTGAGGGAAAGGAATTTTTTCTTCTTAATCTTCATCAACCTAGCAGGAATATGATAGTTACTGAAATTAGCTGAGAACTCTGCCTAAGTGATGGTGTCAACAGCGACATGAGCAGCACATTAAGAATCCCACCAGTCAGCAGCGGGGCCAGTGAGGCAACCCGATGCATATAGGACCTTCTCTTTGTCAGTGCATTGGGCAATGTTGAGCATCTTCTACACTGATTTCAGCCAATCATCAGCCTAGAATGGATCTAGGGAGCTAGAGAAAGTGGGTGGCTTGTAGCTCATGAACTCACAATGCTTATACCTGGGTGGTGGTGGTGGTGGATGCTACTGGATTTGGTGGAGCTAAGATTGCATACCTACCATGGTGTTGGACATCTGTTGTAGCAATTGCATTTGGGTGGCGAAAAAGGCCTCAGATTCAGCAGGCGGAGGATTTGGGGATTCATCTCCGGTACTGGATAAGCTACTGTCCTCCTTCGGCGAATGCATGCAGGTAGATCGACACTACCTCCCTTCCTGGTATTGACCATCTGGGTTAGAGACATAGGGTAAGATAGATTTGTAGATAAGACAAATGAGCAAGTATGAAACACCCTACTTTTAGTTCACGATCTTTTGGGTCACAATAGCTTAGGAGATTAGAGTGTCACCTACCTAACATTACTACACTACACCTATGATGGCACATGCTAGGATGCACCCATTATACAAAGTGTTATGGTGTATATAGCCCACGACTATTTCACTCAATCAAAGAGGCGAATCAAGCAATTATCATAAGAACAATCAGAACAAGCATTTCAAATACCTAAATACCGATAAAATAGTTATATATTTTCTTTTTGTCTTAGGACTCCTATATCTTTAGGAATAGGATTCCAAGGTGTGAATCACTTCTGTCCTATAGAGTAGAAAAGGTGAGGGTAGTCAGAGTAAAGCAGCAAAAGATGAGACATGATCAAGGGAAGTATAGAAGGAATCAGAGTAAAGGTAAGTAGGTAAGGGTTTTGTCCAGGTCTATCCAGGTTACGTGCTACAGTCAACATTCCTCTGATACCACTTCTGCCACACCCGGTTCAGGGGCAAACTTAGGTGCATCTCATATGTGCGCCAAAGAAGATCAACACATAAAATAACTCAGTGTATAGAGACGAATGTCAAAAACTTTATTACATAACAAAAATGTCTTACAAAATAACTGATAATAAATAAATCGAACTAATAATATTATCCCTTGGCGCCATCAAGCTGACTGGGAGACGACACCTAGACTTCGTCGAACTCATCGTAGTAGTCCTCTTCCGGGGGCACCTGCCCTTCACCTATGGGGGGGTTTATTGCAAGAGTGAGCTCATAGATGTTCATCGCTCAGCAAGTGTGGGGAATAATGTGCATGAGCTCACTTACAGTGGGGGCTCATGTATAATGTAAGGTTGATCAAATAATAATGGTTAAAGTCGAGCATTGCTTTTAATGAGTTGGTCAAAAATTTATTAGCAGTTACTAAGTATAAGTAAATACCATCACAGAAATAAGAGATCACAATTATAATAACTCCCACAATGCAATGCATATGATAGATTAAGTTTAATTCCATAAGTTAATCGTGCGAGAGTCCTGAGTCGCTCTTTACTGCAAGCACGTCTGATATACTAGTTTTACACTTTGTAGAGGTTTCACATCTTTACCCACAAGATATGTTCCCTTTGTCTCCTCGAGTTGATCGAACCCTTAAACACTACCAACATGAGTAGGCGAGGGTATACTATGATGTCTTTACAATGTTCCACTATAGGAGAGAACCCGCTATGGATTCTAAGCCAAAAGCGGTATAGGAATCCCTTGTTCTAAAGTCTAAAAATATAGTCCGACCCGAGGACCTACCTACACCTGCACTCCTCCACCCGCTTGCCCCTTTCGGGAAAGGATTAACTCACACTAGCTTTCTTAATTAGTTAGCCAAGGGCGTCCCATTCCACCCTTGTGGTAGCACGTTATCTCAAGTTAATCTCCATGTACTAGTTAACACCATAATCTTATTATGAACATTAAATAATCCAATAGCAATAGTAAAGCATGATCATGCATCATAACATCCAAAACCACATAGAGCAATAGCAGATACTACGTAAAAAATCAGTGGTAAGCAAGGTGTAAAGTAAACCAAACTAGGGTAACCTATTGGGTCCCATCAATTTAACCTGGGCATATCATTATTAGGTAAATAAGAGTGATCAAGGGCACAACTTGACTTCGGTGAGCTCTTGTTCAGAATTTTCAACTTGTTGTGCTCCGGGCTCCTCGGCACTTGCTCGTCTACTCGCAACAATACAAACAAACATGGTATAGGCAAAAATTAACATCACACCAAACATGAGAACAAACTACATAATAATGTTATACATGTTACTACGAGATTGTAGGTTGGAGAATCACTAAAATCGGAGTTATGGTTAAGATGATATGATTTTCCGAAGTTTTATGAGATAAAATAGTGGTATTATACCTATTCTATGTTAATTAATTGTAACACCCCTGGTGTTACTATAACTAAAACTTGAGCATGGCATCATAAACATTGGCATTGCATATGTTTGACACACGTAGAGTGCATTCACTAGGTAAAAATTTCAAACAAGTTGTATTGTTACAGCATTTTGCAAATAGACCCCTGGATAGGGAACTTAACCCTAAATAGGGATTAAAGGGGTAAAACCTAGCCCAAGTTGAGAAAACTTAAAAGCTTTGGGGAAATAGTCATGAAATATTCCCAAAAATAAACTTGAATCACATTTATACCCCTGGGATACCAGAAACCCTAGTTAGAACTCTGGAAAACCCTAGAGACCTATGTGCAAAATTAGTCCACTTTTGGACTAAAGTGCAAAAACCAAGTTAAATAAGTATTTTAAGTCATTTGGGTCACTCATATGTGAATTTACAAGCCAAACCCTGAGTTTTGGACTCAATTGCAAAATAGACCTCAATTGAGTTCTATCCTAAGTTTGAAAAACAGTGTTATGGGCTCAACTTTTGAGCTTTATAACTTTTTAATCATAGGGTTTTTGCCCTAGGTCACCACATCAAAGTTGTAGACCAAACTAAGGAGAACAACTTTGCTTAAGGGTGTGAGCATAGTTGTTAAGAGAAATCTGGAGATAATCATGCTCAAAATCTGGATGTCAAGCTGTTAAGGTCTGAATTTTCAGACTAACAGTGGACTGACATCAACTTCAAGCTCAATTCTGAGCATGATCCAGTGCTCAACTAAGTTTAATCCCTATAGTCGAATTGTAGCTGGTTTGTAGCTCTGCAACTTTGCTCCAGAAAGTTGAGTGAGTTACTAGAGAAACTTTAGAGAAATTTGGACCTAAAATCGCTCTGTCAGTTCATCTGAATGGAACTTGCCATGGTACAGTAGTCTGATATAGATCAGATCGCCAGCGCGACGACCTCACCGCCGGTGACCTCCCTGCGCGAGGATTCGTGCCATCGTCGCCGTGATTCACGACCTAATCGACTAGAGAACATCTAAAGGTCACCGTCGTGGATAACTCCGACCATTAAATAACTTCGGCCACCGTACCATGGTTACCGCGGCGGAATCGGATAAGAACGCCGGTGATCACCGTCGCACGTCCTTGTGCCGCGTGTCCGAGTCTTTCCACCACATCGCCGTAACTCCCTATAGCTATCCCATCGTCGCCGGGGAGCTTGCCACGACGGTGGACACGAATTCACCGCGCCCAGGTTCTTCTTCACCTCAGGCCGCCAGCACGGCTCGGCCAAATTGATCACCACCGCTCGCTCCTTCTACAAATTGAGCCCGTGGCCAGCTCCACCACATTATCACGAACCACCCTAACCAGTATTGCTCCCAGTCAATCACCAGTGAGCTCGAATTTTAAACTTTCCCCAATTCGGTTTCCGCCCCCGCGAAGAACACCTCACTGTGGCCAGCCCTTTTCCGGTCAGTCCATGTCCCCTGCTTCCTCGTTGGAGTACTCGCATAGCTCTGTGATGCTTACCGTGTCACCAATTCGAACTAAGAGACCACCAGTCATCGGGAACGCATTCATCTGTCCGCCACCCATTCGGTTCACGCGGACAGAGCTTGATAGCTCACCAAATGTGTAATTAACTTAGGGGAAATACTCTCTAGGTCGTGGAATTGGTTAGTCCAACGCGGAGCGCCGGTCTTGGCCCCATCCGGTCGGTCTAGCTCGTCGGAGTTGCGTTCCCTGCGCTCACCGTCGTCGGGGACCTTCCTCTACGAAGAAATAGAAACCGGGGGTCCTTTTTGCAAAGTGTCAGTGACCCTGGGTAACAGTAAAGAAACCGGATCCCAGTTAGTGAAAACCCCGAGGACCCTTCTGCAAAGCTGCCAGCGCGCGCGGGCGCGGGCGCGCTTCTGCTTAAATCTGGGCCGTGTGGGCCAAAGTTAGCCCATTACTGTTGCTGCCTTTTTCCTTTTCTTTTTACTTCAGAACCAAATAACTTGTAGAAAATTGTAGAAAAATCCTAAAAATGTGAAACCAATTTTCCTAGGCTTCTTATTTTCCCAAGAATTTAATAAAAATAGTTTTATGATTTTTAGATGAAATAAGGAATTTTAAGGTATTTTAAGTAGTTTAAAGTATTAATTCTGGATTTTTAGAAAACATATAGTAATTCCAAAAATGTCCAAACTTTTTACATGAGTTCTACACATTATTTAGAAGCCTTGGGTAGAGTTTGGCTTGATTTGGACCTTGTTTGACACCTAAACCCCAAAACCCCCACCCCTGCCCTGTGAACTCCTTTACTAACTCTGGAAACCCTAAGTTCTCGGAGTTCCGTGAAGGAAAGTTGTATTCAAGACTTAGATAATAAGTTTTTATTATCTTTGCACTCTCATGAGCATTACATGGCATTCATTTTTATACATATATGTGGTTATGTTTAGAAAACGAAGAAGAAGTTGAAGTGAGTGAAGAAAAGGCACCACCACCTTCGGACTCTCAGGCAGGATCTTGTCTTTACTTTGACATATGCGGGCCTGAGCCTGACTCACCTACTAACGAAGGCAAGCCCCGGTGCATTTTCCACCTTCCTTGATGAATTTAAAATCTTTCTCACCTGATTGATGCATTAGGTGATAGGAGTTGAATGTTTAAACAATTCCTGCATTACCTTCCTTGATCTTTGATTACCTTCCTTGATACCCTGTTTTACAAAAGGTTTTTATTATGCTCAGTATTGCTCTAGCCAAACAAAAGGTTTTTGTTTTACAAAATAATGAGTGGCAAAGTGGGAGGGATGTTTTGAAAATAAAACTTGATGATGGATCCATTATGGCTGTAATGGGTTCAACATCAGAAAAGATGTACCTCTGTCAGGTACCAAGCTTTGGGTTTTGAAATGATTAAGCTGAGACCGGGCGGGTGACTTGCACGAGAAGAGAGTCTCGGTGTAGTGTCTCCGTCTGCGTCGATTAAGGACCGTGTCGATGTAGGCTTGATGACCGAGGACCCTTTAACTGGTCACATGCCTCGTCATGAGTAAGCCTTGCCTCGAGCAGACTAAGGCCAGAATAAGATAACACGAAATGGGCGTGGAGCGGTGGCGAGAGTAGCGTGTACCCTCCGTAGCAAGAGGCTGGACGGTGGTGTATCTGTGCTCTCGGTTTGCGTGAACCTGATCTGGTCTTAAGAAACCCGGTGGCGGGTTGACATATGCAAGGGTTAAGTGCTACATATGTCGTGTGATCGGAGATCCTCAGCTGAGTATAATCGATTCGGATCGCCGTACCTTCGCGGTTATGAAGACTTGGTGACTGCCCTATACGTAGAACTCCAGTAAAGATGAAGGATGGATTAAGAACTTGGCTAGTACAGGATGAGTGTTTGAACTAGGTTAGCAAGAACTCTAGATGTAGGTAAGATTACCTAACTTGACAATAAAATTGGATTTTTAAGGATCCACTTTTAGTAAGCATTTATGCAACAATAGAGTCATTGATCTTGAGATACCTTACCTTGACCCCCCTTATAACCAGCATACCCTTGAGAGTCTTTTCTTTAGTCGGGTAAGACTTGCTGAGTAATTCCATACTCAGGGTTTATTCCCTCGTTGTTTTTAGGTGAGGAAGTAGCAGATTTCTGTTGCTTTTGTACCAAGGTGGTTCCTCAGGTGGAAAAGCAAGAGTGAAGATGCGGGAGGACTTGGTCCTCCATAAGAAAACTTTTATGTAAAAACTTATCGGGAGGAGTTTTTGCCTCCCTTGGTTATGTAATAATACTACTCTGCACTCGTTTATATTTTCTGGTCTGTAATAAGCAACTTAATCTTACTTTTTAATAAATGTAAGTTTATGTAATCACTTCCGCATTTCGATATCTCTGATGTTCTGTAATGTCTGCAAGACGGGTGAAACGTTCCTGGAAAGGTAAGAAAAGATACCGAACTTGTCAAGTGGTTCAGGAACATCTACAGGGTTGTCTGATGTCTGTTAGACAAGGACAACTGTAGGTGGGCCTAATGACTTGGGAGGTTCCGTCATAGCTGGTATCGGAGCTAAGCCCTTATTTGTAGATATTATAAGGCATTTTCAAAAGGATTTTCTAAAAACTCACCTAGAAAGATTCCTTCTATTCTTATCCCCTATATCTAAAGAATCTATATGAAAGACCAGATAGGAGGAGTGCAATGTATAGAAGGTATGAATCGACTAAGGTTGATTCTGTAATTACACATGCATCATGCTAAGAATTATACTAATAAAATTTTCCCCTAGAGAAATGCCGTCGCACACGAGGAAGACCGCACGTAAGTCAACAGGCCCCATTGGAGTACCTCGTCATCAACTTGCCCCGCGGGATGAGGATAGTAGTAGCGGAAGCAACGATCCAATTGGGGATCTCGAAGCCCGTGTGAATCAGCTTCAAACGGAACTGCAACGCAGGACCAGTATGTGGGTCGCGGATGGCGACAGGATAAACGAATTAAGGAGTTACATCCGCCGTCTGCAGGATCAGCTTGCTGATTAGGATTTAGCGCTCGACTGGGCGGTATAGTCTCGTTCAGTGGCTTGGGCTAAGGCAGCAAAGGCTCGAGCCCGAGTCGAGGAACTGAGTTCTGCCATTGACAACCTGCAGGCGTATTGCAATACCCTACATGAGGAAGTTCATGTACTGTATTCGCAACTACATCCCAGTGCCCCTATGGATCCTGTCGGGTCGGAAGCCGGACCCTCGCACGTTGCGGGAGAAGCGCTTGGTGGTGAGCTAGACCTTTTCAGGCCCCCTCCTTCTATGAGGCCGGTCGATGAATGGTCTCCCACACCCGACAACGAGGCTGCCAGGAAAAACCAAAAGCAGGAATAGGGTTGTAGTGGTAGAAATAGAAATAGTGTATTGTAGGTTGTACTATTGTATAATAGGTAATGCTATTGTATACTGGGTAATGTATCCTGTTGTAAAATCGAGTATGTACATTACTCTTTTTGGTAATGTAAATTGGATGGTTTTATCTTTGGCATATTATATTTGTTTCCAAATGTTTGTTGCCACAGATGTCGTCCAAGACCCGATCCCAGGATGTAGCGGGACCCTCTAGTGGAAGGGAATCTACACCAAATCCACCTCATGTTCCTCCCACATTGGCGGAGGTGATTGCCGCCTTAGTGAACGCGACCGCTGATAATACCCGCTTTCTGAGAGAAATGGCGGGCCAACAGTTCCAGCAGCAAGGTGGGCGGGGTTATCAACAGGGCCCCCGCGAAACTTCTTACATGGACTTCTCAGAGACACGTCCACCCTTGTTTGTTAAAGCTGAAGATCCGTTGGAAGCCGATGAATGGCTTCGGGTTATTGAACAAAAATTCAGACTTCTGCGTTGTTCGGAGACCCAGAAGCCTTTATTTGCAGCCCAGCAACTACGCGGCCCTGCCAGCACTTGGTGGGGAAATTTCGTGGCCGTTCAACCGGCCAATCATCAAATAACCTGGGAAGAATTCAAAGTGGCCTTCCGCGAGCATTATATACCCGAAGGTGTTCTACATATGAAGCAAGAAGAATTCATGAAGCTAAAGCAAGGAGGGGATACTGTTAATCAGTATCTCAATAAGTTCAATCATCTGTCACAATATGCAATCGATCAAGTGAACACTGATTTGAAAAAGAAGAATTGTTTTATGAGAGGACTAAATGATCGACTGCAGAGAAAAATGGCAACCTGCATAGATCTTACGTATGGAAGAGTTGTCAGTACAGCATTGGCTGTGGAAGCAAAGTATGCAGGTGTCGGAAAATCTAAGGGATTTGAAGGTGATAGGCCTAGTCAGGGCCCGGTAAAAAGGCAACGGTTTGTTCTCCAGCCTTCTAACCAGAATCGTTCATGTGCACCATCCTTCCCTTTCAAGCAGCCAATAATTATTCGTCCCAATAATGCCCCCACTGCCCCAAGTCAGCCGGGTGCCCCAGGCACTCGATTCCCTGCTTTGCCCAGCTCTTCAACCGGATGTTTCAATTGTGGCAAGTCTGGGCATTTCATCAAAGATTGCCCCTATCCCAGGCAGAACCAGTCTAGTAATCAGCAAGGATCGGGGAATTCATCTCAAGGCAAGGGAAATACTAAGGGCAAAAATCTCAAGAAGACGGGACGTGTATATTATACACAAGTGGCCACTACATCGGACGGAGAGCCGGTAATGATGGGTATGTTCCTCGTGGCCAATCATCCTGCAGTCATTCTTTTTGATTCTGGTGCTTCGCATACGTTCATTAGCAAGCAATTTGTGGAGCAACATCACATTTCATGCCATGAATCAAAAGAGGGGTTTAAAATTCACTCACCTGGGGGACAAATCTTTACTAGAGAAGTGGCCTATCAAGTGCCCGTATCATTGGCCGGACGGGACTTTCCTACCAATATGATCGTTCTGAAAGGCCAAGACATAGATGTCATTTTGGGTATGAATTGGTTGGCCAAGCATAAAGCAACACTCAATACTGATCAAAGAACCATCAGGTTGAGTCATAATCAAGAAGAAATTCTCTTGCCCATCCCCATTCCAAACAAAACTACTAGCAGAGTTTATGAAGTCATGGTACCGGAAATCAAGGATATTCCGGTAGTGTGCGAGTTTCCCGATGTCTTTCCCGAGGATTTGCCGGGATTGCCACCTGAAAGGGATGTAGAGTTTGTAATTGAGTTGAAGCCCGGTACGGCTCCCATTTCTCGAAGATCGTACCGTATGCCTCCAAATGAGTTGGCAGAATTGAAGATTCAATTACAAGATCTCCTAGAGAAAGGATTCATCCGGCCGAGCTCGTCGCCATGGGGTTGTCCAGCCATATTCGTCAAAAAGAAGGATCAAACCTTACGGATGTGTGTGGATTATCGACCCCTGAATGAGGTCACTATCAAGAACAAGTACCCTCTTCCGAGGATTGATATTTTATTTAATCAACTAACCGGGGCGAGGGTATTCTCCAAAATTGATCTCAGATCGGGCTATCACCAGATCCGTATCCGGCCCGAGGATATACCAAAAACCGCATTCACTACGCGGTATGGGTTGTTTGAATATCTGGTAATGTCTTTCGGGTTAACAAATGCTCCGGCCCACTTCACATATTTGATGAACTCGGTGTTCATGCCCGAGCTAGACAAGTTTGTAGTGGTCTTCATTGACGATATTCTAATATATTCCAAGAATGAAGAGGAGCATGCTCAACATTTATGAATCGTGTTAACGCGCCTGAGGGAACATCAGTTATATGCCAAGTTCAGCAAATGCGCGTTTTGGCTGGAGGAAATTCAATTTCTGGGACATGTTCTATCTGCCAGAGGGATTGCGGTAGACCCCAGCAAAGTCAAGGACATTTTGGAGTGGAAACCCCCGACCACTGTTCATCAAGTCCGAAGTTTCCTTGGACTGGCTGGATATTACCGCAGATTTATACCAGATTTTTCTAAGCTTGTGAAGCCAATCACAAGTTTATTGAAGAATGATATTAAATTTAATTGGTCTTCCAAGTGTAATGAAGCTTTTGAACAATTGAAGACATTATTAACCACTGCTCCGGTATTGGCTCAACCAGATATCACCAAACCCTTTGATGTATATTGTGATGCATGAGGCAGTGGACTCGGCTATGTATTAATGCAAGAAGGCCGAGCAATTGCATATGCTTCAAGGCAGTTGCGTCGACATGAGGAGCATTACCCAACTCATGATCTGGAGCTAGCCGCTGTGGTTCATGCCCTGAAAATTTGGCGTCATTATTTGCTAGGAAATATCTGTCATATTTATACAGATCATAAAAGCTTGAAGTATATCTTCACCCAGTCAGAGTTGAATATGAGGCAAAGACGATGGCTTGAGCTTATTAAGGATTATGAACTAGAAATTCATTATCACCCAGGCAAGGCCAATGTTGTGGCAGATGCACTGAGCTGTAAGGTTTCCTGTCATTGTCTTATGGTGAAGACCTCTGGCAATACCTTATGTCAGGAGATGGAGAAGCTAAACCTGGGAATGGTCCAACAAGGAACCCTGAGCCAACTAAAGCTTGAGTCAGTCATCTTGCAAAGGATAATTGATGCTCAAAGGGATAATGCGGGTATGAAACACATTCGTGAGAAGATAAGAGCTGGAAAAGCCAAATGTTTTAAAGAAGATGATCAAGGCATTGTATGGTTCAATGACCGCATAGTGGTGCCAAAGAATGATGAGGTCCACCAGCAAATCCTTGATGAAGCACATCTTAGTCGTTATTCTATTCATCCCGGAAGCACTAAGATGTACCAAGACTTGAAGCAACATTATTGGTGGACAAAAATGAAGATCGAGATTGCACGCTATGTGGCTAGATGTGACACCTGCAGACGTGTCAAAGCCATACACTTGAAAGCTGCTGGTCCATTACAGTCTCTACCAATACCGACATGGAAATGGGAAGACATAAATATGGACTTCATTGTGGGATTGCCCAGGACCACAAAAGGGTATGACTCTATTTGGGTTATCATTGATCGACTTACCAAGATCGCCCACTTCCTCCCGGTTAAAGTAAAATATCCTATCATCACCTATGCGGAATTATACATTGCTCGCATTCTCAGTTTGCACGGTGTTCCAAAGACTATAGTGTCGGATCGTGGATCCCAATTTGTATCCAAATTTTGGGAAGAACTTCATAAGTCCCTGGGTACTAAGCTGCTCCACAGTTTGGCCTATCATCCACAAACCAGTGGGCAAACCGAGAGGGTTAACCAAATACTCGAAGATATGCTGCGGGCATGTGTTCTGGACTTCTCACAGAAATGGGATGAATGTTTGCCCTTGGCAGAGTTTTCATATAATAGTAGCTATCAAGAAAGTATCAAGATGGCACCCTTCGAAGCTTTATATGGGCGACATTGTCGTACTCCGCTAAATTGGTCTGAACCAGGAGAAAGGTACTTCTTTAGGCCTGATATGGTGAAGGAGACCGAAGAAAAGGTTCATAAAATTATTCATAATATGAAGAAAGCACAAGCTCGTCAGAAGAATTATGCAGACAAACGGCGAATGCCCTTATATTTTCTTGAAGGGGACTATGTCTACCTGAAGGTTTCGCCAATGAAGGGAGTATCGTGTTTCGGGGTTAAAGGGAAGCTTGCACCCAGGTACATTGGTCCCTTCCCTGTACTTAAGCAATGTGGACCAGTGGCATATCAACTGCAGCTCCCTGAAACTTTGTCTGCTATACATAATGTGTTCCATGTGTCACAATTGAAGAAGTGTCTTCGGGTTCCCGATCGAACCATTGAAGTAACAGATGTTGTCCTTCAACCGGACTTGACATACTCTGAGCACCCTATTCGAGTCTTGGATCAAAAGGACAGGGTTACCCGGAGGAAAACTCTCAAGTTCTATAAGATAGTGGAACCAACATTCTGAAGAAGAGGCTACATGGGAAACTCAAGACTTTTTAGATAAGAATTTCCGAGGCTTTTTAGCCTCATGTAATTTGTAAAGTGTGAAAAGTTATTGTAGTAAAGGAGTGAACCCCACATCACCCCCTGCTTTGTACCAGAAATAAGGAAATAAAAATGTGACACATTTCCTTTTCCATTACTCACCCTAGGACTTTTAATCTCGGGACGAGATTCTTTTATGGGGGGAAGGATGTAACACCCCTGGTGTTACTATAACTAAAACTTGAGCATGGCATCATAAACATTGGCATTGCATATGTTTGACACACCTAGAGTGCATTCACTAGGTAAAAATTTCAAACAAGTTGTATTGTTACAGCATTTTGCAAATATACCCCTGGATAGGGAACTTAACCCTAAATAAGGATTAAAGGGGTAAAACCTAGCCCAAGTTGAGAAAACTTAAAAGCTTTGGGGAAATAGTCATGAAATATTCCCAAAAATAAACTTGAATCACATTTATACCCCTGGGATACCAGAAACCCTAGTTAGAACCCTGGAAAACCCTAAAACCAAACCCTAGGGACCTATGTGCAAAATTAGTCCACTTTTGGACTAAAGTGCAAAAACCAAGTTAAATAAGTATTTTAAGTCATTTGGGTCACTCATATGTGAATTTACAAGCCAAACCCTGAGTTTTGGACTCAATTGCAAAATAGACCTCAATTGAGTTCTATCCTAAGTCTGAAAAACAGTGTTATGGGCTCAACTTTTGAGCTTTATAACTTTTTAATCATAGGGTTTTTGCCCTAGGTCACCACATCAAAGTTGTAGACCAAACTAAGGAGAACAACTTTGCTTAAGGGTGTGAGCATAGTTGTTAAGAGAAATCTGGAGATAATCATGCTCAAAATCTGGCTGTCAGGCTGTTAAGGTCTGAATTTTCAGACTAACAGTGGACTGACATCAACTTCAAGCTCAATTCTGAGCATGATCCAGTGCTCAACTAAGTTTAATCCCTATAGTCGAATTGTGGCCCTGTTTGGCACAGCTGCCGCTTGTTGAAAAAGCAGCTTATCTGATAAGCTGGTGAAAAGCAGCTTTTGCTTGTTGGCTGCTTTTAGTGTATTCTGAGAAGCAGCTGAACTGATAAGCTGCTGCATAAGCTAGCTGTTTGGCAGAACTTCTACTTAAATTTGTGAAGAAGCTGAAAATAAGCTGTGCCAAACAGGGCCTGTAGCTGGTTTGTAGCTCTGCAACTTTGCTACAGAAAGTTGAGTGAGTTACTAGAGAAACTTTAGAGAAATTTGGACCTAAAATCGCTCTGTCAGTTCATCTGAATGGAACTTGCCATGCTACAGTAGTCTGATATAGATCAGATCGCCAGCGCGACGACCTCACCGCCGGTGACCTCCCTGCACGAGGATTCGTGCCATCGTCGCCGTGATTCGCGACCTGATTGACTGGAGAACATCTAAAGGTCACCGTCGTGGATAACTCCGACCATTAAATAACTCCGGCCACCGTACCATGGTTACCGCGGCGGAATCGGATAAGAACGTCGGTGATCACCGTCGCACGGCCTTGTGCTGCATGTCCGAGTCTTTCCACCATGTCGCCGTAACTCCCTATAGTTGTCCCATCGTCGCCGGGGAGCTTGCCACGACGGTGGACACGAATTCACCGCGCCCAGGTTCTTCTTCACCTCCGGCCGCCAGCACGGCTCGGCCAAATTGATCACCACCGCTCGCTCCTTCTACAAATTGAGCCCGTGGCCAGCTCCACCACATTATCACGCACCACCCTAACCAGTATTGCTCCCAGTCAATCACCAGTGAGCTCGAATTTTAAACTTTCCCCAATTCGGTTTCCGCCCCCGCGAAGAACACCTCACTACGGCTAGCCCTTTTCCGGTCAGTCCATGTCCCCTGCTTCCTCGTTGGAGCACTCTCATAGCTCTGTGATGCTTACCGTGTCACCAATTCGAACTAAGAGACCACCAGTCATCGGGAACACATTCATCTGTCCGCCACCCATTCGGTTCACGCGGACAGAGCTTGATAGGTCACCAAATGTGCAATTAACTTAGGGGAAATACTCTCTAGGTCGTGGAATTGGTTTAGTCCAGTGCGGAGCGCCGGTCTTGGCCCCATCCGGGCGGTCTAGCTCGTCGGAGTTGCGTTCCCCGCGCTCACCGTCGTCGGGGACCTTCCTCTGCGAAGAAATAGAAACCGGGGGTCATTTTTGCAAAGTGTCAGTGACCCTGGGTAACAGTAAAGAAACCGGATCCCAGTTAGTGAAAACCCCGAGGACCCTTCTGCAAAGCCGCCAGCGCGCGCGCGGGCGCGCTTCTGCTTAGATCTGGGCTGTGTGGGCCAAAGTCAGCCCATTACTGTTGCTGCCTTTTTCCTTTTCTTTTTACTTCAGAACCAAATAACTTGTAGAAAATTGTAGAAAAATCCTAAAAATGTGAAACCAATTTTCCTAGGCTTCTTATTTTCCCTAGAATTTAATAAAAATAGTTTTATGATTTTTAGATGAAATAAGGAATTTTAAGGTATTTTAAGTAGTTTAAAGTATTAATTCTGGATTTTTAGAAAACATATAGTAATTCCAAAAATGTCCAAACTTTTTACATGAGTTCTACACATTATTTAGAAGCCTTGGGTAGAGTTTGGCTTGATTTGGACCTTGTTTGACACCTAAACCCCAAAACCCCCACCCCTGCCCTGTGAACTCCTTTACTGACTCCGGAAACCCTAAGTTCTCGGAGTTCCGTGAAGGAAAGTTGTATTCAAGACTTAGATAATAAGTTTTTATTATCTTTGCACTCTCATGAGCATTACATGGCATTCATTTTTATACATATATGTGGTTATGTTTAGAAAACGAAGAAGAAGTTGAAGTGAGTGAAGAAAAGGCACCACCACCTTCGGACTCTCAGGCAGGATCTTGTCTTTACTTTGACATCTGCGGGCCTGAGCCTGACTCACCTACTAACGAAGGCAAGCCCCGGTGCATTTGCCACCTTCCTTGATGAATTTAAAATCTTTCTCACCTGATTGATGCATTAGGTGATAGGAGTTGAATGTTTAAACAATTCCTGCATTACCTTCCTTGATACCCTGTTTTACAAAAGGTTTTTATTATGCTCAGTATTGCTCTAGCCAAACAAAAGGTTTTTGTTTTACAAAATAATGAGTGGCAAAGTGGGAGGGATGTTTTGAAAATAAAACTTGATGATGGATCCATTATGGCCGTAATGGGTTCAATATCGGAAAAGATGTACCTCTGTCAGGTACCAAGCTTTGGGTTTTGAAATGATTAAGCTGAGACCAGGCGGGTGACTTGCACGAGAAGAGAGTCTCGGTGTAGTGTCTCCGTCTGCGTCGATTAAGGACCGTGTCGATGTAGGCTTGATGACCGAGGACCCTTTAACTGGTCACATGCCTCGTCATGGGTAAGCCTTGCCTCGAGCAGACTAAGGCCAGAATAAGATAACACGAAATGGGCGTGGAGCGGTGGCGAGAGTAGCGTGTACCCTCCGTAGCAAGAGGCTGGACGGTGGTGTATCTGTGCTCTCGGTTTGCGTGAACCTGATCTGGTCTTAAGAAACCCGGTGGCGGGTTGACATATGCAAGGGTTAAGTGCTACATATGTCGTGTGATCGGAGATCCTCAGCTGAGTATAATCGATTCGGATCGCCGTACCTTCGCGGTTATGAAGACTTGGTCACTGCCCTATACGTAGAACTCCAGTAAAGATGAAGGATGGATTAAGAACTTGGCTAGTACAGGATGAGTGTTTGAACTAGGTTAGCAAGAACTCTAGATGTAGGTAAGATTACCTAACTTGACAATAAAATTGGATTTTTAAGGATCCACTTTTAGTAAGCATTTATGCAACAATAGAGTCATTGATCTTGAGATACATTACCTTGACCCCTCTTATAACCAGCATACCCTTGAGAGTCTTTTCTTTAGTCGGGTAAGACTTGCTGAGTAATTCCATACTCAGGGTTTATTCCCTCGTTGTTTTTAGGTGAGGAAGTAGCAGATTTCTGTTGCTTCTGTACCAAGGTGGTTCCTCAGGAGGAAAAGCAAGAGTGAAGATGCGGGAGGACTTGGTCCTCCATAAGAAAACTTTTATGTAAAAACTTATCGGGAGGAGTTTTTGCCTCCCTTGGTTATGTAATAATACTACTCTGCACTCGTTTATATTTTCTGGTCTGTAATAAGCAACTTAATCTTACTTTTTAATAAATGTAAGTTTATGTAATCACTTCCGCATTTTGATATCTCCGATGTTCTGTAATGTCTGCAAGACGGGTGAAACGTTCCTGGAAAGGTAAGAAAAGATACCGAACTTGTCAAGTGGTTCAGGAACATCTACAGGGTTGTCTGATGTCTGTTAGACAAGGACAACTGTAGGTGGGTCTAATGACTTGGGAGGTTCCGTCACATTAATGTCATTCATGAGGGAAGAGATTTATTAATATATTGATAGTTCATCCACAATCTAAGTTACAACTAAATTAGGACCAAGTTAAGATATCGTACTTAGCTTTAATCAAGAAGATTAATCTACTATACATAGGTCAAATGATTATCCTATTATAAAAGTATGGGATATGATGTAATTTAGTGATGTACTGCATAGACAATATTATTATGAATCTAACAAAACTTGAACGAATCAAAACGGAGTTAAATGGGTGAGTTATGAGTTTTACAATTTTTTGGATTTATCTTATACTTAAAAATCAATTTCCGCATTTAGTTTGAATATTACAGTAAATTGTGGACTGCGGCCATCATTTCCTAATAGTTCACTAGTTAGTTTGTAAAATTTAGGATCTTGTTGTAATGGTCTTTTACCAGGACTGGACTGCGGGTTGATTACTCTGAACCTGAGGGTCTCTTTAGATAAAATACTCAGTCAAAGGGCTATCGGGCGATCCTGATCGCACGATCTATTTTGGACGATCACAATTAGATTGGTTCATTATTGAATCGGTACACGATACCAACCCTCGGATCAAGATCAACGGCCCAGGATTTAAAGAATCAGGATCGGTCTATATCTGCCCGATCTAGATCGATGGCCTAGATCGATCCATGAATCGGCCTGGCATGGGACCCAATCCTGCCCACTCAAACACAATCAGATGGATGGAGTTTAAAAAAAGGCAAAGGGTTATTTCCCTCTAATCCCGTTACACATGGATTGGATGAGATTGGAAAAAATTAAGAAAGAGTTTGACTTAGTTGGGATTTAAACCCACCCAATCCCACTCAATCCATGTGGATTGGGAGCTAACCGAACAAGCCCTAATATGGGCTGTTGAGCAACCGATCAACGGTGCACAACCCTCCTTCCCCACGGCTCCCCACGACGGTGACCTCTGCACCCTCGCGACGGCGCAGCACCACCGGTGACGACCATTTCGGGCCGGCGGTGCATCAAACCCCAATTAAAAAGTTCTACACAATGCCCGCAACATGGTGAATCAATCTAGAGAGTTCATACACGTGAAGGTTCAGCGATGTCTACTACCCTCGAGGAGTGCGGGCCATGGTGCTGCCCATTTCTCCGACGAGAATTCCGTGATCCAGATGCGCGCTAACCTCTACAATGCTCGTAGCTATACTATGTGGAGATGAAGGAGATTCTTTGGGAAGGTACTCACCAGCGATGATGGCACAGGGACTCCAGTTCCCGGTGAGGCGCAAACCGTGGCGGAGAATCGTAGCCGCTGAGCAATTCGGGACACCTTAACGTCTGATTTCCCGGGGCAGCAAAAGGGCACGCTCTGGAGGCCCTTGCGAATCTTTTCCCTAGCCTTGACCTCGCTCTGAGAGGCTACCGCACACGAATAGCTCCGGTGGCAGTCCCTTACGCGCCGGTAGACTTTATATATCTCTCTCTCACTATCGCCGTGGATTCGATGGTGTGGCGAACTCAATGAGCGCCCGCGGCTAGCCCTTCGAGGTTTTATGGTTGACACTAGGGGCGTAATCGGATCGAATACGGACGGATATCAATGAAATCATATTTGTTTTCATATTTTTAGTCGGACTCGAATTCGAATACGGATAGCTTCGAATACGAATACAAATATGGATGTTCTCGAATACAAATACGGATGGTCGTGGATCGAATACGGAGCTAATCGGACACGGATAGCGTCGGTAACGAATATTTTTGTCGGATATCGTGAAAGACACCATTCCAGACATATCATAGTTGTAATCATTTAGCCCCTCCTTGAGTCCAAATATTTTTGAGGATTATATGTGCACATATGCTACACCTCGATAAAAATCCATGAATTTCTAAAGCTATTTTTATTATTAATTTCTTTATGTAGAAAATCATTAAAATGCAATTAAATTCATAAAATATTGATAACTATGATATGTGGTTTCACGTGTTATTATGATATATGGTTTCACTTATTATTATGGTGGTTTCACATGTAATCATTACGGGTTTCACAAATAAGTGGAAATAAAATGAAATAATTGATGACATCTTGTGGTTTTTATGGTTTAAACAATTTTTGAGGATGATGTATGGACATATGTTACTCATATGCCAAATTTCGTAAATTTATGAGACTATTTGTATATTATTAATTTCTTTTTGCAGAAAATCATCAAAATGCATTTAAATCCATAAAATATTATAGTATCGACCAAAAATTACAAATAAGTTATCAAGACTAATAAACATTCCATAAGAAGATAACCTCAAGTCCCTACATGAAAATGAGAAAGTGAAGTAAAGGTTATGTTGAAACTTGGATACTTAAGCTGATTTCACGTGTAACTCACACAACAAGTGTAAGAAAATGAAAAGAATCACTGGCATCTTATGGACTTTATAGCCCAAACATTTTTTAGAATTTTATGTAGACAAATGTTCACCCTCCGTCAAATTTTATGAATTTCTAAGGCTATTTTTGTATTATTAATTTCTTTCTACAAAAAAATCATCAAAATGTAATTAAAATCATAAAATAATCTAGTGTCTACCAAAAACTGTAAAAAAGTTACTAGGACCAATAAACATTCTATTAAAGATAATATGAAGTACCTATGTGAAAATGATAAAGTGAAGTACTGATTATGTTAATATTTGGATAGTTAAGGTGATATCACATGTAACTCATGTAACAAGTGAAAGTGTTTTGAATGAAATGTTGGCAATCTTTAGATTTTATGGCCCAAACATTTTTGAGGATGCTATATGGCCATATATTGCTCCTCCGTCAAATTTCATGATTTTTTGAGACTATTTGTGTATTATTATAATTTTTTCTACAGAAAATTATCAAAATGCATTTAAATTCATAAAATATTCCACTATCGATCGAAAATTGCAAATATATTACCAGGAACAATAAACATTATATAAGAACATAACCTCAAATCCCCATATGAAAATGATAAAGTAAAGTATTGATTATGTTGAAACTTGGATATTTAGGGCGATTTCACATGTAACTATCCGAATAACTGAAATCTGAAATCTGGTAAGATATCTGGGTAGATGTCCGGATATCCGAAATATGAAATCCGGACAATTATCCGAGAAGATATCCGGATATCCGAAATCCGACGGATATCAGTCATATCATATCTGTATCTGATATCCGAAATGTACTATCCGAATTCGAATCCGAAATCCAAAAATTCTGCGGATATACGAAAAAAACTATCCGATCGAATAATTAGCCTCTTCGGACGGTCGGATGGTCGTATAATATCCGTACCGTTTACACCCCTAGTTGACACGGCCAAGAGGCGGGGTTTGGGTCATTGAACGAATCCCCCCCGAGGCTAAGGTTGGTTATTGCCGCGCCCGCTGCACGAGTTTGCGGATTTAGGGGACGACAGTGTGGGCCCGCTTTCTAGAGAGCGTGAGGATGCGGTGACTGCCCCGAGGGACCACCGGTCAGCGCCCATCCCCTCTGTTGGGCTAGCGGATTACTGCGTGCAGTACATGGCTACTGCGGCTGCTTCATCGGCCGACCGAGAGGAAAACGACCCAATGCATGGCTTTCTTTTTTCTTCTTTTCTTTTTCTTAATCGAATTCCAGATTTTAAACTCAAATTTGATTATGAATTTCAACCACAAAACAAATGCACAAATAAAAAGTCCCTCAGCCTAGATGCAACCATTATTTTAGTGTTATATATATTTATTCATTTAGCATTTATCAAAAATAGCATGTCCCAACAATAAAACACAACATCAAATAAGTTCTAATATCATGTCTAAGTGATGTGTAGGGTTTACAAGAACACAACACAATGATCTATGAGAACTTATCTTCTTTGCCTTAGCATTTTCATTGTCTTCCATTACACTATATCAATTTACAAGCGTACCTTTGATACCTTGAGAGGAGGTACAAAGATTCTTAGAAGGCTAAGAATTATGAAGCTATGGCCCTCAAAAAGGTACCTTATGTAGGGCACTGTTCATCTATTTATAGGGAAGACGAACTGCCTTTGTACAGATTTACAATAATGCCCATCAAGGTTTTACATACGCTGTTTACAAATGATATAAAGACAATAACGTATTTTCTCCGTTTTTGGCTTTGTGGGTCTCAGCCTTTGTTGTTCAGTTACTTCCTCTTTGGCTCGTGCCCGAAGTCATTGCCTTTGGTCGTCGTCTTTTCTACTTGCACATAGATGAAGCGTCCTTGTTCACTGCTTTAGTCGAAAGTTAGCTTCGTATGCAAGTGGAAACGTTCCTAAACACACTTATTCATACCGAAGCTATATGCTAGATAGATGATTGTTTCATCGTAAACAAGTGATCTTCGGTAATGGCTTTTATTGTACTCTTGAAACACAATTATGTAATACAGTTAATCAGAGGACCTTCGGCAATGTAGGCCCTAATGATTTTTCCGGAAGATTCATGTGTTTAGACAAATAACATAGGCTAAACAAAATAAGTACTTATTTTTGACAACATATTACACGATAAAATAAGGTTACTAAAGTGTAGACAATATTAATATGAATCTAATGCAATTCGAACGGATCAAATCGGAGCTAAAAAGAATTAGTTATGAATTTCTTAAGTTCTTATATTTATTTTTGTACATAATAATCAATTTTCGGATTTAATTTATAATTAAACAAGAATGCTGGAGTGCGGCCACTATTTCTATGAAATTTGGGGTTGAATTTGGAAGAACACGAACCTCGGTGTAATGATCTTGCAACAATAGTGGACTGTGGGTTGATATACCTATTTCTAAGATCTCTTTAACAAATGTTCCTTGACGATAGGGGTACTAGTTTACAACAGTCGCCCGATCTAGAATCAAGTGCTCAGATTAGATCACTTATACATCAAAAAGGTATTCCAAATTGGCCTCCGGATCTAGATCCGATGGTGAAGATTTAAATTTAATGAGACGAAAGGGGATCGCGTAGATCTGATCTACACCACTCCTTATCCGATCGACGACCCGAATTCTATGATGTGAAGAGGTATCTGACTCCTAATCTGGTTCGTTCATCCAAGCACCAACTCCTGGCAGCCATCCCTAAGCTCCGCCCTCCCCCACCGGCAATCCCCACGGTGGCGCCGCCCCAAACACATCGGAAACACGCCGGGGCAACGCAATTTGGCGGCCAGGCTCACCACTCCGACCATCGATCCCCGAAAACAAATGCGGAGCAGGCGCGGAACTGAATATGTGAGGACTCACCGGATAATTGGGTGTCCAAATATATGCCGACCACGGTCGACCGTGGTGCAGAGGCGTGGAAGTACTCCAGTGACGAATTCACTGGACACCGATGATCCACGCGCCAAGGGCTTGCTCGTAGATGATCCTCGCGCCCCTGTGAACTCCAGTGATCCCTTCTTGCACACTTGACGACGGCAGCACGAAGAACGGGTGTGATGGTTTCAACCCCACCCGCCTGCGATAATGGCACAGGACGGACACACAGGATGCCCAACATAATGGGCGAGACGAGCCTGGGTCCCAACTTTATACACCGATCCACCGACCCCAATGAAGCTAGCTGGCGGAGTTGGAGTTTGTTACGATCCTCATGCGGGCGATTCGATCTCAACAGATTGTTGCGGGGAAGACGATCCTAGCGGCTTGGCCCCACCCGGCGGCGAGCAACCAAGAGGATGCATGGGGAAAAGGTGTGGCTGACAGCAGTGGCCCACAGGTCAGCCCCAATTGGTGAAGGTGCGCGTGGAGTTGGGCCAACTGGCCATTCGGCCGACCAGGCGGAAGAAATATAGGGGAAGTGAAGAAATCGGGCCCCTCCCCTAAGGAAGGGAAGTTGGGCCGGGGTACTAGTTCTGGCCTAGGCGTGACAGTTCCTTCCTTTTTTCTTTTATTCTTTCTATTTCCTTGTTTTGTTTCCAAGGCTTTTAAACTTGTTTTGAATTCATTTCAAATTTTGTTTTCACAAATAAAATGCCACAATCAAAGAAGATCATCATGGGAATGCATGTTTGCTTTAATTATTAGTGGTTTTAATCAAACTTAATATTGTGACATGCATGAAGAGATAAAAGAATACAGTCACATAAACCTTTATAGTTTCCAAGAATTATTATCATTATATTTTTGTACTTTCTAAATTTTGAGTCTTACGCTGCTTCCGGAGGATCACGTTGTGTCAAAGAGCAAGTACAAGGCACAAAAACTCCTTCGTGCACTCAAGATGACATATGAGCAGATACATGCTTATCCGAAGGTAAATCGTCTAGGTTCATGGAGGCAGACTCTGGTGATGGACAGAAGAGGCAGTTCGACATCCCCACAACAATCCTACGCCACCTTCCGTTCATACCGAGGATCTAGTGTCTATACATGACCGAGGATCCAGTGTCTATACATGACCGAGGAATCAGCGAACAAATGACATGGCACAAAAATGGCAAACGATACAATCCTGACAAGATGGTGCATGCATTCGATGGTGAAGCATGGACCCACATTGATGCCATTCACCATGAGAAAGTTGAAGAGGCTTGTAATGTACATGTTGCGCTGGCCACAGATGGATTCAATCCCTATGGAATGACCGCTGCCCCAAACACATGTTGGCTCGTGTTTGTTATCCCCATCAATCTCCCCCACGGCGTATGATTTCAAAGATAGAACATATTTGTGTCGTTGATAATACTTGGACACCCGGGGAATAAAATGGGCATGTACATGGAGCCTTTGATTGATGAATTGGTCCGTGGTTGGGAGGAAGGGGTATGGACGTATGACCGAGCTATGAAGACAAACTTAAAATTGCATGTTTGGTACCAGTACTCCATGCATGACTTATCGTTGTATGGGCTATTCCGCGCCTGGTGTGTTCATTGTAAGTTCTCAGATCCAGTTTGCAAGGAAGCTCTTAGTTTCATTTGGTTGAAGAAGGGTGGAAAATATTCGTCGTTCGATAAACGTCGACAATTTCTCCCCCTGACCATGCATTACAACTAGACATCAAGAACTTTACGAAAGGTGTCGTAGTGACAGACCGCCCATCTGCAATGACGACTGGTACCAAAGTTCGTCAACAGATAGATGGTCTCGTGGCCGACTCAGAAGGTGGTTTTGTGGGATATGGCGAGCATGATATGTGGACACAAAAGTCGGGCTTGACTTAGCTCCCCTATTATGATGATCTGCTCCTTCCACACAACATTAACGCGAAGCACACTAAAAAAATGTCGCTCATGCACTTTAGGCAATAATTATGGACATTCCTGATAAATCAAAGGATAACGTTAAGGCAAGAGAGTGGATCTTGATGCGTTATATGATAAACCAAACCAAGAGATGAAGCCACCTAGTGGTGGAAAGACATGGAGAAGGCCTAAGGGTGATTTCATCCTGAGCAGGGCCCAGAGGAAAGAAGTACTACAATGGATCAAGATGTTGATGTTCCCTAATGGGTATACAGCTAACCTGAGTAGGGGTGAACTTATCTACTCTGCGAGTCTTAGGGATGAAGAGTCATGACTTCCACCTATGGACTGAGCGATGGTTTGAATCTATGTCCCTGAGCATGTCTGGCTAGCGCTTGTAGAGTAGAAATATTTCTTCCACCAGCTTTGTGCAGAAGAGTTACATTGGACCATGATTGCAGACTTGGATAGAATGGCACCCGTGTTACCGTGTAAGCTGGAGAAGATCTTTCCAGCTGACTTCTTTAATTCGATGCAGCATTTGAGTCTTCATCTCTGTCACACCTGGTTTTGGAAGGCAAACCGAATGCGAACCATGTACGTGCCAGAATCAGAAACTCACGTACACAACGATTACATAATTGGACATCATCACACATTGCTCAAAATAAATAACGGAAATGTACTTTTATTACAATAAGATGTCCAAGACATCCACGGAGTCTAATACATAGCATAGTCATTAACATTAAAATCAAAGTGCGGAAATACGTAACGTAGTAGATAAGGCCTACATAGGCAGCTGACTGGGGGTTTGCTACTAAGAAAAACTAGAACTCATCGTAGTCCTGGAACTCCTCAAAGTCCTCCATGTTGCCAGCATCTCCTCCTGAGCACTGAGTACAGTGGGGACAACCTGGGGTGGGGTGGTTTGTAAAGCAAGGGTGAGTACACATCAACGTACTCAGCAAATGTCTCGTTTGGCTAAAGTGGACTAGATGTATGTGGAGTTAAGGTTAAGCAGTTGCTTTTAGTTGGTCAAGTATTTATCAATATTAGTAAAGCCAAGTTTTAGTAATAACCCAGTTATTACCCAAATGTATTCCCTCCAGAAGGAAATACCAGAGATCAAAATTATAAACATCATTATTAACCATCATCATAAAAGTAACCATAGTTATTCTAATCAAAGAGGATCCCAGGGCTGCTCTTAACCGTGAGCTCGGCTGATACTAGTTTCTAACACTCTGCAGAGGTTGCACACTTTACCCACAAGTCGTGATTCCCATTCTTCCCGGAGATCATGACTCCCCATTGATCACTACCAAGGTGACCTGGCAGGGTCTCACTACATAGCCTTTACAAAGACTCCCCTGGTGCATAGCTGCTCGTTAGGTTTCGCCAGTCGTACAAACGCAGTACACCTCCCCAAGGTGGATGACTAACAAAACCAAATCGAATGAACCTCTGCACCCCCCTTGGCAGAGCGAGCACTACGCCCCGGCCCCCATTGACGGCCCTCGTGCAAAGCCCACTACACCCCAGGTTCATTTAATTATTTAGCTAAGGGCGTCTCATTCTACCCTCATGGTTGGACTGTTATCCCGAGTGGTCACTCCACGAACAGGTCCTTACGGAGAGGTATTCAAGAAAATGGCCTGAGTGCCCTAGAGTATCACAATATCATCATCGGGATAACATCATCGTATCATAATTGTTCACATCATGTCCACTGAGTAAGTTGAAGCAATAGCATAAGCTAACCATGATTAACCCAAAAAGGTAAACAAGGATAAGTAAATACAGACTAGTCAATCCTTAGGTTTCAATAATGTAATGCGAGACAGTGAATTATAAAGTATGTAGGACATAATAGGTTAGAGAACACTTGCCTTCCCCAGGTTGTTGCTCAGGGAGATTGATAGTCGCCTAGAGGGGGGGTGAATAGGGCGAAACTGAAATTTACAAATATAAACACAACTACAAGCCGGGGTTAGCGTTAGTAATAATAAACGAGTCCGCAAGAGAGGGCGCAAAACAAATCCCAAGCGAATAAGCAAGTGAGACACGGAGATTTGTTTTACCGAGGTTCGGTTCTTGCAAACCTACTCCCCGTTGAGGAGGCCACAAAGGCCGGGTCTCTTTCAACCCTTCCCTCTCTCAAACGGTCCCACGGACCGAGTGAGCTTCTTTTCTCAAATCAAAGCCGGGAACAAAATTTCCCCGCAAGGGCCACCACACAATTGGTGCCTCTTGCCTTGATTACAATGGAGTTGTGCTCTCAGGAACAAGTGAGAAAGAAAAGAAGCAATCCAAGCGCAAGAGCTCAAATGAACACGGCAAATCACTCTCACTAGTCACTAGGATTTTGTGTGGAATTGGAGAGGATTTGATCTCTTTGTATGTGTCTAGAATTGAATGCCTAGCTCTTGTAAGTGGTTGAGAAGTAGGAAAACTTGGATGCAATGAATGGAGGGGTGGTTGGGGTATTTATAGCCCCAACCACCAAACTTGACCGTTGGCTGGAGGCGTCTGCGCGATGGCGCACCGGACAGTCCGGTGCACACCGGACAGTCCGGTGCCCCCTGCCACGTCATCACTGCCGTTGGATTCTAGCCGTTGGAGCTCCTGACATGTGGGCCCGCCTGGGTGTCCGGTGCACACCGGACAGGTACTGTTTGATGTCCGGTGTGCCAGCATGGGCGATTCTGACTTCTGCGCGCGCAGACGGCGCATTGAATGCGCGGCAGAGAGCCGTTGGCGCGGAGACGACCGTTGTCCCGGAGTTGCACCGGACAGTCCGGTGCACACCGGACAGTCCGGTGAATTATAGCGGACGAGCCGTTGGCTTTTCCCGAAGCTGGCGAGTTCCTGAGGCCGACCTCCTTTGGCGCACCGGACACTGTCCGGTGTACACCGGACAGTCCGGTGAATTTTAGCCGAGTCGCCCCTGGAATTCCCGAAGGTGAAGAGTTTGAGTCTGAGTCCCCTGGTGCACCGGACAGGTACTGTGCACTGTCCGGTGGCACACCGGACAGTCCGGTGCGCCAGACCAGGGGTGCCTTCGGTTGCCCCTTTGCTCCTTTATTGAATCCAAAACTTGGTCTTTTTATTGGCTGAGTGTGAACCTTTTACACCTGTATAATCTATACACTTGGGCAAACTAGTTAGTCCAAAGATTTGTGTTGGGCAATTCAACCACCAAAATTATTTAGGAACTAGGTGTAAGCCTAATTCCCTTTCAATCTCCCCCTTTTTGGTGATTGATGCCAACACAAACCAAAGCAAATATAGAAGTGCATAATTGAACTAGTTTGTATAATGTAAGTGTAAAGGTTGCTTGGAATTGAGCCAATAAAACTACTTACAAGATATGCATGGAATGTTTCTTTCTTATTTAGCATTTTGGACCACGTTTGCACCACATGTTTTGTTTTTGCAAATTCTTTTGTAAATCCATTTCAAAAGATCTTTTGCAAATAGTCAATGGTAAATGAATAAGAGTTTGCAAAGCATTTTCAAGATTTGAAATTTTCTCCCCCTGAATCAAATGCTTTTCCTTTGACTAAACAAAACTCCCCCTAAAAGAGATCCACCTCTTAGTGTTCAAGAGGGTTTTGATATATCATTTTGAAATACTACTTGCTCCCCCTTTGAACACAATAGGATACCAATTGATAAATACTTCTTTGAAAACACTAAGTTTTTGAAATTGGTGGTGGTGCGGTCCTTTTGCTTTGGGCTCATTTCTCCCCCTTTTTGGCATGAATCGCCAAAAACGGAATCATTAGAGCCCTCTCAGTAAGTTCTTCCTCTTTGGTCATAAATGAATGAGTTAAGATTATACCAAAGACGAAGTCCGGTCCTTTTGCTTTTGAGCTTTTACTCTCTCCCCCAAGGATGAAGTCCTTTTCTTTGATGCTCATTTCTCCCCAAGGAATAGAGAGTTGCTCGGAGTGATGGCGAAGCATGAGTTACGGAGTGGAAGCCTTTGTCTTCGCCGAAGACTCCAATTCCCTTTCAATATACCTATGACTTGGTTTGAAATAGACTTGAAAACATATTAGTCATAGTACATAAAAGAGATATAATCAAAGGTATTCAAAAGAGCTATGTGTGCAAGCTAGCAAAAGAAATTTCTAGAATCAAGAATATTGAGCTCATGCCTAAGTCTGGTAAAAGATTGTTCATCAAGAGGCTTGGTAAAGATATCGGCTAATTGATCTTTAGTGTTAATGTAAGAAATCTCGATATCTCCCTTTTGTTGGTGATCCCTAAGAAAATGATACCGAATGGCTATGTGCTTAGTGCGGCTGTGCTCGACGGGATTGTCGGCCATTTTGATTGCACTCTCATTATCACATAGCAAAGGGACTTTGGTTAATTTGTAACCGTAGTCCCGCAGGGTTTGCCTCATCCAAAGCAATTGCGCGCAACAATGTCCTGCGGCAATGTACTCGGCTTCGGCGGTGGAAAGAGCGACCGAATTTTGCTTCTTTGAAGCCCAAGACACCAAGGATCTTCCCAAGAACTGGCAAGTCCCCGATGTGCTCTTCCTATTAATTTTGCACCCCGCCCAATCGGCATCCGAATAACCAATCAAATCAAATGTGGATCCCCGAGGGTACCAAAGCCCAAACTTAGGTGTGTAAGCCAAATATCTCAAGATTCGTTTTACGGCCGTAAGGTGTGATTCCTTAGGGTCGGATTGAAATCTTGCACACATGCAAACGGAAAGCATAATGTCCGGTCGAGATGCACATAAATAAAGCAATGAACCAATCATCGACCGGTATACCTTTTGATCCACGGACTTACCTCCCGTGTCGAGGTCGAGATGCCCATTAGTTCCCATTGGTGTCTTGATGGGTTTGGCATCCTTCATCCCAAACTTGGTTAGAATGTCTTGAGTGTACTTCGTTTGGCTAATGAAGGTGCCCTCTTGGAGTTGCTTGACTTGGAATCCCAGAAAATACTTCAACTCCCCCATCATTGACATCTCGAATTTCTGTGTCATGATCCTACTAAACTCTTCACATGTAGACTCGTTAGTAGACCCAAATATAATATCATCAACATAAATTTGGCATACAAACAAGTCATTTTTAAGAATTTTAGTAAAGAGTGTAGGATCGGCTTTTCCGACTTTGAAGCCATTAGCAATAAGGAAATCTCTAAGGCATTCATACCATGCTCTTGGGGCTTGCTTGAGCCCATAAAGCGCCTTAGAGAGCCTATAAACATGGTTAGGATACTCACTGTCTTCAAAGCCGGGAGGTTGCTCAACATAGACCTCTTCCTTGATCGGTCCATTGAGGAAGGCACTTTTCACGTCCATTTGATAGAGCTTAAAGCCATGGTAAGTAGCATAGGCCAATAATATGCGAATTGACTCAAGCCTAGCTACGGGTGCATAGGTTTCACCGAAATCCAAACCTTCGACTTGTGAATACCCTTTGGCCACGAGTCGAGCTTTGTTCCTTGTCACCACACCATGCTCATCTTGCTTGTTGCGGAAGACCCATTTGGTTCCTACAACATTTTGGTTAGGATGTGGAACTAAATGCCATACCTCATTTCTGGTGAAGTTGTTGAGCTCCTCTTGCATCGCCACCACCCAATCCGAGTCTTGAAGTGCTTCCTCTACCCTGTGTGGCTCAATAGAGGAAACAAAAGAGTAATGTTCACAAAAATGAGCAACCCGAGATCGAGTAGTTACCCCCTTATGAATGTCTCCGAGGATAGTGTCGACGGGGTGATCTCGTTGGATTGCTTGGTGGACTCTTGGGTGTGGCGGCCTTGGTTCTTCCTCATCCTCCTTTTCTTGATTATTTTCATCTCCCCCTTGATCATTGCCATTATCTTGAGGTGGCTCATCTTCTTGATTTTGCCCTTCATCAACTTGAGCCTCATCCTCATTTTGAGTTGGTGGAGATGCTTGCATGGAGGAGGATGGTTGATCTTGTGCATTTGGAGGCTCTTCGGATTCCTTAGGACACACATCCCCAATGGACATGTTCCTTAGCGCGATGCATGGAGCCTCTTCATTACCTATCTCATCAAGATCAACTTGCTCTACTTGAGAGCCGTCAGTTTCATCAAACACAACGTCACATGAGACTTCAACTAGTCCAGTGGACTTGTTAAAGACCCTATATGCCCTTGTGTTTGAGTCATAACCAAGTAAAAAGCCTTCTACAGTTTTAGGAGCAAATTTAGATTTTCTACCTCTTTTAAGAAGAATAAAGCATTTGCTACCAAAAACTCTAAAATATGAAATGTTGGGCTTTTTACCGGTTAGGAGTTCATATGATGTCTTCCTGAGGATTCGGTGAAGATATAACCGGTTGATGGCGTAGCAGGCGGTGTTGACCGCTTCGGCCCAAAACCGGTCCGGTGTCTTGTACTCATCAAGCATGGTCCTTGCCATGTCCAATAGAGTTCGATTCTTCCTCTCCACTACACCATTTTGTTGTGGAGTGTAGGGAGAAGAGAACTCATGCTTGATGCCCTCCTCCTCAAGGAAGCCTTCAATTTGAGAGTTCTTGAACTCCGTCCCATTGTCGCTTCTTATTTTCTTGATCCTTAAGCTGAACTCATTTTGAGCCCGTCTCAAGAATCCCTTTAAAGTCTCTTGGGTTTGAGATTTTTCCTGTAAAAAGAATACCCAAGTGAAGCGAGAATAATCATCCACAATAACAAGACAATACTTACTCCCGCCGATGCTTATGTAAGCAATCGGGCCGAATAGATCCATGTGGAGTAGCTCAAGCGGCCTGTCGGTCGTCATGATGTTCTTGTGTGGATGATGGACTCCAACTTGCTTCCCTGCCTGGCATGCGCTACAAATCCTGTCTTTCTCAAAATGAACATTTGTTAATCCTAAAATGTGTTCTCCCTTTAGAAGCTTATGAAGATTCTTCATCCCAACATGGGCTAGTCGGCGGTGCCAGAGCCAACCCATGTTAGTCTTAGCAATTAAGCAAGTGTCGAGTTCAGCTCTATCAAAATCTACCAAGTATAGCTGACCCTCTAACACTCCCTTAAAAGCTATTGAATCATCACTTCTTCTAAAGACAGTGACACCTATATCAGTAAAAAGACAGTTGTAGCCCATTTGACATAATTGTGAAACAGAAAGCAAATTGTAATCTAATGAATCAACAAGAAAAACATTGGAAATAGAATGGTCAGGAGATATAGCAATTTTACCCAATCCTTTGACCAAACCTTGATTTCCATCCCCGAATGTGATAGCTCGTTGGGGATCTTTGTTTTTCTCATATGAGGAGAACATCCTTTTCTCCCCGGTCATGTGGTTTGTGCACCCGCTGTCGAGTATCCAACTTGAGCCCCCGGATGCATAAACCTACAAAACAAATTTAGTTCTTGACTTTAGGTACCCAAACGGTTTTGGGTCCTTTGGCATTAGAAACAAGAACTTTGGGTACCCAAACACAAGTCTTGGAACCCTTGTGTTTGCCCCCAACAAATTTGGCAACTACCTTGCCGGATTTGCTAGTAAGCACATAAGATGCATCAAAAGTTTTAAATGAAATGGCATGATCATTTGATGCATTAGGAATTTTCTTCTTAGGCAACTTAGCATGGGTTGGTTGCCTAGAGCTAGATGTCTCACCCTTATACATATAAGCATGATTAGGGCCAGAGTGAGACTTCCTAGAATGAATCTTTCTAATTTTGCTCTCAGGATAGCCGGCAGGGTACAAAATGTAACCCTCGTTATCCTGAGGCATGGGAGCCTTGCCCTTGACAAAGTTAGATAAGTTCTTTGGAGGAGCATTAAGTTTGACATTGTCTCCCCTTTGGAAGCCAATGCCATCCTTAATGCCAGGGCGTCTCCCATTACAAAGCATGCTACGAGCAAATTTAAATTTCTCATTTTCTAGGTTGTGCTCGGCAATTTTAGCATCTAATTTTGCTATATGATCATTTTGTTGTTTAATTAAAGCCATATGGTCAAGAATAGCATTAACATCAATATCTCTACATCTAGTGCAAATAGAAACATGCTCAAGATTAGATGTAGAGGGTTTGCAAGATTTAAGTTCTACAACCTTAGCATGCAACATTTCATTCTTAGTTCTAAGGTCGGAAATAGTAGCATTGCAAACATCAAAATCTTTAGCCTTAGCAATTAAATTTTCATTCTTTAATCTAAGGCTAGCAAGAGATGCATTCAATTCATCAATCTTAGCAAGCAAGTCAATGTTATCATCTCTAAGATTGGGAATTGAAACATTACAAACATGTGAATCAACCTTAGCATTTAAAATAGCATTTTCATTTCTAAGGTTGTCAATCATCTCACGACAAGTGCTTAGCTCACTAGATAATTTTTCACATTTTTCTACTTCTAGAGCATAAGCCTTTTTAACCTTAACATGTTTCTTGTTTTCTTTAATTAGACAATCCTCTTGGGAGTCCAAAAGGTCATCCTTTTCATGAATAGCACTAACTAATTCATTTAACTTTTCTTTTTGAGCTATGTTAAGGTTGGCAAAAAGGGAACGCAAATTATCCTCCTCATCACTAGCATTATCATCACTAGAAGATTCATATTTAGTGGAGGAGTTAGATTTAACCTTCTTCTTTTTGCCGTCCTTTGCCATGAGGCACTTGTGGCCGACGTTTGGGAAGAGGAGTCCCTTGGTGACGGCGATGTTGGCGGCGTCCTCGTCGTCGGAGGAGTCGCTAGAGCTTTCGTCGGAATCCCATTCCCGACAAACATGGGCATCGCCGCCCTTCTTCTTGTAGTACCTTTTCTTCTCCTTTCTTCTCCCCTTCTTGTCGTCGCCTCGGTCACTGTCACTAGACATAGGACATTTAGCAATGAAATGACCGGGCTTACCACATTTGTAGCAAACCTTCTTGGAGCGGGACTTGTAGTCTTTCCCCCTCCTTTGTTTGAGGATTTGGCGGAAGCTCTTGATGACGAGCGCCATCTCCTCATTGTCAAGCTTGGAGGCGTCTATTGGTTGTCGGCTTGGTGTAGACTCCTCCTTCTTTTCTTCCGTTGCCTTGAATGCAACGGGTTGAGCTTCGGATGGCTCGCCAAGCTCGTTGATTTTCCTCGAGCCTTCTATCATGCACTCAAAACTTACAAAATGCCCGATAACTTCCTCGGGGGTCATTTTAGTATATCTAGGATTACCACGAATCAATTGAACTTGAGTGGGATTTAGAAAAATGAGAGATCTTAAAATAACATTTACCACTTCGTGGTCGTCCCACTTCTTGCTCCCGAGGTTGCGCACTTGGTTTACCAAAGTCTTGAGCCGGTTGTACATGTGTTGTGGCTCCTCCCCTTTGTTAAGCCGGAACCGACCGAGCTCCCCCTCGATCGTTTCCCGCTTGGTGATCTTGGTGAGCTCATCTCCCTCGTGCGCGGTTTTGAGTACATCCCAAACCTCCTTGGCGTTCTTCAACCCTTGTACTTTGTTATATTCCTCTTTACTTAGTGAGGCGAGGAGGATTGTTGTGGCTTGTGAGTTGAAGTGCTCGATTTGGGCTACCTCATCCTCATCATAGTTCTCATCCCCTATTGATGGTACCTGCGCACCAAACTCAACAACATCCCATATGCTTTTGTGGAGCGAGATTAGATGAAATCGCATTAAATCGCTCCACCTAGCGTAATCTTCACCATCAAAAGTTGGTGGTTTGCCTAGTGGGACGGAAAGTAAAGGTGTATGTTTGGAAATGCGAGGGTAGCGTAGGGGGATCTTACTATACTTCTTGCGCTCTTGGCGCTTAGAAGTGACGGAGGGCGCATCGGAGTCGGAGGTCGATGTTGATGAAGTGTCGGTCTCGTAGTAGACCACCTTCCTCATCCTCTTGTGCTTGTCGCCTTTCCTATGCGGCTTGTGGGAAGAAGATTTTTCCTTCTTCTCTTTGTGGTGAGAAGAAGATTTCTTCTCCTTCCCTTTGATGGAGGAGCTCTTCTTCTTCTCCCTCCTTTTGGTGCGGGACTCTTCCGATGAAGTGCTCCCTTGGCTTGTAGTGGGCTTTTCGCCGGTTTCCATCTCCTTCTTGGCGTGATCTCCCGACATCACTTCGAGCGGTTAGGCTCTAATGAAGCACCGGGCTCTGATACCAATTGATAGTCGCCTAGAGGGGGGGGTGAATAGGGCGAAACTGAAATTTACAAATATAAACACAACTACAAGCCGGGGTTAGCGTTAGTAATAATAAACGAGTCCGCAAGAGAGGGCGCAAAACAAATCCCAAGCGAATAAGCAAGTGAGACACGGAGATTTGTTTTACCGAGGTTCGGTTCTTGCAAACCTACTCCCCGTTGAGGAGGCCACAAAGGCCGGGTCTCTTTCAACCCTTCCCTCTCTCAAACGGTCCCACGGACCGAGTGAGCTTCTTTTCTCAAATCAAAGCCGGGAACAAAACTTCCCCGCAAGGGCCACCACACAATTGGTGCCTCTTGCCTTGATTACAATGGAGTTGTGCTCTCAGGAACAAGTGAGAAAGAAAAGAAGCAATCCAAGCGCAAGAGCTCAAATGAACACGGCAAATCACTCTCACTAGTCACTAGGATTTTGTGTGGAATTGGAGAGGATTTGATCTCTTTGTATGTGTCTAGAATTGAATGCCTAGCTCTTGTAAGTGGTTGAGAAGTAGGAAAACTTGGATGCAATGAATGGAGGGGTGGTTGAGGTATTTATAGCCCCAACCACCAAACTTGACCGTTGGCTGGAGGCGTCTGCGCGATGGCGCACCGGACAGTCCGGTGCACACCGGACAGTCCGGTGCCCCCTGCCACGTCATCACTGCCGTTGGATTCTAGCCGTTGGAGCTCCTGACATGTGGGCCCGCCTGGGTGTCCGGTGCACACCGGACAGGTACTGTTTGATGTCCGGTGTGCCAGCATGGGCGATTCTGACTTCTGCGCGCGCAGACGGCGCATTGAATGCGCGGCAGAGAGCCGTTGGCGCGGAGACGACCGTTGTCCCGGAGTTGCACCGGACAGTCCGGTGCACACCGGACAGTCCGGTGAATTATAGCGGACGAGCCGTTGGCTTTTCCCGAAGCTGGCGAGTTCCTGAGGCCGACCTCCTTTGGCGCACCGGACACTGTCCGGTGTACACCGGACAGTCCGGTGAATTTTAGCCGAGTCGCCCCTGGAATTCCCGAAGGTGAAGAGTTTGAGTCTGAGTCCCCTGGTGCACCGGACAGGTACTGTGCACTGTCCGGTGGCACACCGGACAGTCCGGTGCGCCAGACCAGGGGTGCCTTCGGTTGCCCCTTTGCTCCTTTATTGAATCCAAAACTTGGTCTTTTTATTGGCTGAGTGTGAACCTTTTACACCTGTATAATCTATACACTTGGGCAAACTAGTTAGTCCAAAGATTTGTGTTGGGCAATTCAACCACCAAAATTATTTAGGAACTAGGTGTAAGCCTAATTCCCTTTCAGAGATCTTCGGCAACACACTCAGGAACCACAGACTGCTCGTTGTCTAAATAAAGCGATCGTGCATTCAATACATTTGGTAAATGGCAAATAAACAACACATCAATCATGTACAAACATGGGAACACATCTCAAAAAGAAAAGTATAAACTCAAAAGGGAGTTTAAATTATAGGGTGTACTAATCTCATTTAGTAGTTGATTATTCTTTAAACATTGTCCATGATTACATAATCTAATTCTACTTATTTTAATGAGATGTCAAACTAAAACCAGAGATAAGTTCCTACCTCACATACTATTATCTTCCCAATATTAAACATCTATTTACCACTAGGGTTCCCTTTTTATTTATTTTATTAAGTGAAATCAATACATATACTAGTCTATAGTTAGACACAAAAATTAGAGTGTACAGACTGTAAAACCCCTGGTGTTACTGGCACTAAAACTTTAGCATAACATCATGTGCATTGACATTTCATGTTTTTTGTTACACCTAGAATGCATTTACTAGGTAAAATTTTCAATCAAGTTGTGATGATGTGACTTCAAGAGTGCTTAACCTTAGGGTAGGGTACTTGACCCTAGAATTAGGACCTATGGATTAAAGTGAAGCCAAAATGAGTAAAAATCTCATAAGCCATGAGAAATGTTCACAAGGTATCACATTTGATGAGCTTTAGTGGCACAAAAACCCTAAAGTACTCAAAACCCTAAAACAAACCCTAGAAAACCCTAATTGGAACCCTAAGGGGGGTAAATGCAAATTCTAGGCACTTTTGGACCAAAGTACAAATATCAAATTGATAAAACATCACAAACCAAGTAACTTTCATATTGAAGGATTCTCAAGTAATGTGGAGGAATTTGGACTCATTTGCAAAAGTACCCCATGAACAATATGTGGTTAAGTCTGAAATTCAGTGTATTGAAGTCAACTTTGGAGCCTTATATCTCTTAATTCATGGGGATTTTGCCCTAGGTCAATATAGCAAATTTGTAGAGCTATTTTAGGGGTACAATTTTGATTAAAAGGCTAAACACTGATGTTGTATGAAAACGGGAGATAATTGGGTCCAATGTTGGGCTGTCAGTCATTAGTGAAGCCTGAACCTTGGCCAACAGTGGCATCAGAAGATCTTGGAGATCGAATTGAAGGGAATTTAGTGGATATTTGAGCAAGACCTTTGTAACAAAGTTGTAGCTGGTACATTGTACAAAACCTTTACTACAGATGGATTGGTGAGTTACTATATAGAAATTGGAGAACAAAATCCTATAATTCTCTCCGTCACGCGCACTAAAGAGTGTTCGCGATGGTACAGTAACCTGAATAAGACCGCAGGTTTAGTGTATCTCGCCATCGGTGACCTTGCGCTCGGATTCACGCCGGCGCTGTGATTCACGCCAGTAAAGCACGGATAACGACCCCCTGGTGAAAAGATCTCGCCGTGGATGAAGTCGGAGCACTGTGGCCGCTCTGTCGCCCATCCACTTGCGCCGCGACGTGGTCGCACAGCCGTCACGGTGATGATCTCCTTTAACCCTTGCCACACTATTGCCTTGTTACCACATTGCCGTTGGTCGCAATAGGTAGCCTGCCTGTCCTCTGAGTCGACGCGCCAGTGAATGCCACGGTAACCCACGACAATGAACCTCCGCTCTCTACGGCCGCCAGCGCATCTTCTCAAAATTGGGCGCCACCACTGATGAACTCTATAACTTGATGCCCCAGTGAGCTCTGCTAGGTTATTACGCATCCAAAGCACCAACTCTCTCCTCCGATTGTTCACCAGAGCCTCCCAATTTCGTATTTCCCCCAAATCGGTCGAAACGCCACCGTGAAACATCTCGCCGTGGCCAATCGTCTACGTGTTAGTTCATGCCTTTCTGTGTGATGTTCTAGCTTCCCTCATGTCTCCTGTTGCTCACAGACCCGTTTTATTGAACTAGACCGCATTGAATCGCCTAGAACACCTGGGATTGTCTCCGGTTTTTGCCGTCGTCGTGGACAGAGAGATTCCGACCTGAATTCGTGCAATTAGTTGAGGGATTAGGGTCGCTAGGGGTAGAATTTGGTGTCGACCAAGTAAGAAGCTTAGCCTTTGCGTATTACGGCCGGTACAGGCTCGCCGGAGGGCGTGTTCACCGCCGTTCGTCGGCGTGGACCTGGGTCTGCGAAGAAACGGAAGTGCAGGGGCCTCTGAGCAAATGTCAGAGACACAAATGAATAGTGCGCAGGGCTCTTTACCAGTTATTTGAATGACCGAGGTCCTCTACGCAAAATGAACATCGCGGGCGCGTTTCGCCTAGACGTGAGCCAACTCGGGCTGGTTTCAGCCCATCACTCTTCACCATTTTTTCCTTTTCTTTTTCTGCCAGGCTTAGGAAATTTATAGAAAATTCTAGAAAAATGATAAAAATATGGGACCAATTTTACTAGACTCCTAAATTCTTCTAGTATTTAATAAAAATAGTTCCAAGATTTTTAGCCCCAACCATGAATTATTTAGCATTTAAGAAGGCCTAAACCTAGTCTTTCAGAATTTTAGAAATTACTTGATTGCTCCAAAAATCATAAAACTTTTTGGGTTAACTTAATATGATAATTAGAGTCCTGGGGTGAAGTTTGACATGTTTTGGACATTGTTTGATCCCAAAACCCTAGTTTTTTAGAATAAAACTGCCTAACCCTACTAGGGTGTTAACCTAGAAGACCCTTGTAACTTAGGTATACCGTGAAGGAAAGTTGTATTCAAGATACAACTTGATGTATCTCTATTATAACTGCATATTCATAACATCACATGAGCATTCATGTATATGTATGGTTATGTATAGAAAACGAAGAAGAAGTAAGTGTTGAAGAAGAGACTGCACCACCAACTGAGACTCCACCTGCCGGGAATTGTTTTTATTTTGATATCTGTGGAACAGATCCCGAATCCCCTACAACACAAGGCAAGCCCCGGTGCATTTACCTTTTTCTTGTGATTTTAAACTCTTTATCACTTGAATGATGCATTAGGTGATATGAGTTGGGTGTTAAACCAATTGCTGCATTTCCTTCCTTGGAATTATTTACCCTTCCTTGATTACCTATTTTGTTAAAAGGTTTTCTAATGCTTAGTCTTGCTTTAGAAAACAAAAATGTTTTGATTTTAACAAAAGATGATGCTTCAGATGGAAGGGGATGTTTTCAAAAATAAAACTTGATGGTGGATCCATCATGGTCGTGATGGGTTCAACATCGAAAAAGATGTACCTCTGCCAGGTACCAAATTTTGGGATTGAAAATGATAAAGCTGAGACTAGGCGGGTGACTTGCACGAGAAGGAAGTCTCGGTGTAGTGTCTCCGTCTGAGTCGATTAAGGACCGTGCCGATGTAGGCCTGATGATCGAGGACCCTTTAACTGGTCACATGCCTCGTCATGGGTAAGCTTTGCCTCGGGCAGACCAATACTAGAAAGACCAACACACAATGGGAGTGGAGAGATGGCGAGAGTAGCATGTACCCTCCGTGACAAGAGGCTGGATGGTGGTGTATCTGTGCTCTCGGTTGGCGTGAACCCGGTCTGGTCTTGAGAACCCCGGTGGTGAGTTGACATATGCAAGGGTTAAGTGCTACATATGTCGTGTGATTGGAGATCCTCAGCTGAGTATTAAACAATTCGGATCGCCGTTACTTCTCGGACATGAATACTTGGTCACTGACTTACACGTAGCAATCCAGTAAAGTAAAAAGGGATGATAAAAGATGGCTAGTGTAGGCCAAGTGCTTGAACTAGGGTAGAAAGAACTCTAGATTCAGGTAATGACTTAAACTGATAATAAAACTATATTTTTAAGGATCCACTGTTAGTAAGTGTTTCTACAAAGAGAGTCTTTGAATCTTGAATAGCCTTACCTTGACTCCCTCAAGACAGCATATCCTTGAGAGTCTTTTCTTTTGTCGGGCAAGACTTGCAAAAGTACACTCCGTACTTAGGGTTTTCGAACCCATGTTGTTGTAGGTGAGGAAACAACAGACTTTTACTGTTTTTGTTGAAAGGTGGTACCAAAGGAAGAACCCCAGCAGTGAAGTTGGTCGCGGGAGGATTTTGGCCTCCCACTTTGAAAACAATAAACTTGTGTGCGGGAGGGTGTTTTGCCTCCCTGGTCTCTAATAATACTTTATGCACTCTAAATACCCTGGTATTGTAATAATAATACTCTCTATATATATTTATGAATGTAAATTAAGTTATTGTAATCTGCTTCCGCTTATTGTTTCCTCTGATGTGATGTAATATCTGCGTGACGGGTGAAGCACTCTTGGGCAAAATGATGAGGATACAATTACTGAACTTGTCGAGTGATTATGTGCATCTACAGAGTTGTCCAAGGTCCTTAGGACAAGGACAACTGTAGGTGAACCTAATACCTTGGGAGGTTCTGTCACACAGACTGTGAATGAACATAACTTATTTAAACAGAGAATATTCATATGAACATTTTGCAATTTGAATCACTAAATTTGGAGTTCATATGCAAAAGATATGAAATAAACAAGTTTGGGAGTTTAAAATATGAAAATAGGTCTAATTTTGTGATTATTTAAAATCCTAGGGTTCAATCTGCAAGATTTTAGGGGCATGCGTGTGAAAACTAGGGCAGCGGGTTGATTCCAAACAAATCGAGGGTCTCTTTAACAAATTTACCGCGTGAAGGGGTATGGGGATTTCTCGGCCATCAGATCTGAGATCAACGACTGAGAACAGATCCACGAGCGAGCACGCGGACGCGGGCGCGGGCGTGGGCGTGCACTGACCAGTGGGCCAGGGCAGTCACCGACCGAGGTGGGGAGGCGGACTGACTGGTTGGGCCCGGTGCCAGAGGCACTGGTGGCCGACAGATGGGTCCGGGTGCAGGGCGCGCGTGCGCGAAGCGGTATCCCGTGATCTGGGCCGTGCGATCAGAATTGGACGGTGGAGATCAACACCGGGAGGGCTGATGGCTGCGGGCGGCGCCGCTCCTGCTCATGGCGGTGAGGTCACCAGAGTTGGGGTGGGTGCAGGCTATGGCAGTTGCAGGGTCACCGGGGCTGGCTAGAAATGAATAGGAAGACTCGGCAAACTCACTGGTGGGGCTTTGACCACGAGACCAGGGTTAGAGAAGGGAGAACGGCGGAGGAAAGGCTCCGGGCGGGTCGGGGCAACTCCAGCTAGGAATCATGGTCGATGAGAGGAGGGTCTGAGGCGTGCTAGGGCCTGGACTAACTTCAGCCGGGTGAGGGGAACATCAGGGACCGACGCAGGGGCACCGGACCGGGCTAATTCAGTCGGTCACCGCGCGGGCGTGGCAGACCGCCGCGGCCGAACTCCGGCGAAGCCGAAATTGGCCGACGACAAAGCATAATTGGGGAAACCGAGCATGGGAATCGGTGTCTCACCTCGGGGCGAAGCTCGGGGTTGCTTGGCATGGCTTCTGGCAGGCAAGGTGACCGGCATGGCGGGCGCGGGTCTCCGGCGAGGTCGAGCAGCGAGGGCAGAGCGCGCGAGAGAGCGAGCCTACGCGAAATGGGATGGGGAAGCGAGTGTGGGTGCGGGCGGTGCTCAAAAGGGAGCTGGGGTGCAAGGGCGGGCGACGTGGCCAGGGATCTCGGCGTGCGTGCTACTGGTCCACGACGGTTCGTGGGGAAGGCGAAGCTGACAGGGCGGTCTCACAGCGCTGTGAGAGGGAGAGGGAGCGCGGGGAAAACGGCTCGGCACGCTAACGAGGTGGGCCCGTGAGGCAGAGAGGGAAAGGGGCACGCGGGCGAGGGAAACTGGTGCCGACAGAGCGGCCCCACTGGGCAGAGGGAGAGGGGGATGGGGCGCGCACTATGGGAAACTGCTGCAGACAGGTGGAGCCCACCTGTCAGGTGGCACGCACGCGGCCCCGCTGGGCTAGACTGGGCTGGTGGGCTGAATTGGTTTTCTCTTTTTCCAGGGAATTTCTAATTGCTTTTCTATTTTATTTTCTCTAGGGTTTTCAATTCAAATTCAAACCAAGTTTCAAATTTAAACCAATTCAAATATGTGCAACAATTCAAAGAATATTTAAGCTTAGCATGATACAATATTTCATGACTCATAATGTTTTAACCAAAATAAATAATTAATACCTCCCTAACTAAGCTAAATCTACTCAAAAGGAAAAGAGAGAGGGTAGGGAGAGATATAAGGGTAGCACCTGAATTTGGTAGATACTTAGAAAGAAATTTTATACCCCCAAATTCAGGATGTTACAGAACTATCCCCCTTAAAAAGAATCTCACCCTCGAGGTTCAGGGTTGGCTAGAAAAGAGCTCAGGGTACTTGGCTTTCAAATCATCCTCTCTTTCCTAGGTTGCTTCTTCTTCTGACTGATGGCCCCATTTGACTTTGCACATCCTAATGGTGCTTCTCCGAGTGACCCAATCTGTTGTCTCCAAAATCTAAGTTGGCTTCTCAATATATGTCAGATTCTCTTGAACTTCAAGGTCCTCCATTGGCAATTGATCTTCTGGCACTCTCAAGCATATCTTCAGCTGAGACACATGGAACACATCATGCACAACTTACAGACTTTCTAGTAAACTGAGTTGATATGCCACTTCTCCACGTCTTGCTTGAATATGTTACGGTCCATGTATCGGGGTGCTAGCTTGCCATTGACTCCGACTCTTTTGATTCCTCTGATCGGTGACACCTTCAAGTAGACATAATCTCCCACTTCAAAACTCAGTTCTCTTCTTTGGGTGTCATCATAGCTTCGCTGTCTGGACTCTGCTGTCTTTAGATTCTCTCGAACCATTCTGATGTTCTCTTCAGCTTCGAGCAAAATATCTAGACCAAACACTTGCCTTTCGCCGGGTTGGTCCCAATGCAATGGAGTTCTGCAATTTCTCCAAAAGTGCTTCGAATGGTGACATCTTTAGACTGGCTTGGTAGCTGTTGTTGTAGGAGAACTCTGCATATGGTAGCCCCTTGTCCCAACCTATCTTGTCTTGCAAAGCACAAGCTCTTAACATATCTTCAAGAATCTGATTGGTTCTCTCTGTTTGACCATCTGTCGGCGGGTGATAGGTTGAACTGAACTTCAAGTGTGTGCCTAATGCTTCATGCAACTGCTGTAAAAATGAGAGGTGAGCTGAGTGCCTCTATCTGATACTATCTTCTTTGGAATGCCATGTAAGCACACAATCCGAGACATGTATAGTTCGGCCAACACTGCACTGTTGTAGGTGGTCTTGACTGCTATGAAATGGACTGCCTTTGTAAAACGGTCCACTACTACCCAGATGTAGTCATAACCAGTACGAGTGCGAGGCAAACCAACTATAAAGTCCATTCCGATCTCATCCCATTTCCACTGAGGAATCTGCAACGGCTGCAACAAACCTGCGGGCCTCTGATGTTCTGCCTTAATCCTTTGACAACTATCGCATACAACCACATACTCTCTATCTCCCTTTTCATACCGTACCACCAGAATCTTTTCTTTAGGTCTTGGTACATCTTCTCACTACCAGGGTGTGTAGAATATGTTGTCTCATGAGCTTCCTTGAGAATCAGTTTTCAGATCGTTTTGATGTCGGGAACACATAGTCTATCCTTGAACCATACCACTCCTTCTGCATCTTCACGGAAATCCCTACCTTTTCCATCTATGATCAGCTGCCGGATCTCATTGATCTTCTCATCATCCTTCTGGCCTTTCCTAATATCTTGCTCTAGAGTGGGTTCCAGCTCAATTGTCACTCCTTGAGTGTTGTCCAAAAATCCGAGACTCAATTTGTCGAATTCCTTCACTAGCTCATACGACATCGGGTGAGCGACCAACATATTGACTTGGCTTTTTCTGCTCAGAGCATCTGCAACCACATTTGTTTTGCCTAGGTGATAATGAATCTCCAGCTCATAGTCTTTGATCAACTCTAGCCATCTTCGATGCCTCATGTTCAGCTCTAACTGAGTGAATATGTACTTGAGACTCTTGTGTCCATGTAGATATCACATTCCTACCCATACAAATAGTGCCTCCTGGTCTTTAATGCATGAACCACTACTGCTAACTCTAGATCATGAGTAGGGCAATTCTTCTCATGAATCTTCAACTGTCGGGACGAGTATGCCACTACTCTCCCTTCCTGCATTAACACACATCCCAGTCCGGTGTATGAAACATCACAATATACTGAGAATGACTTGTGGACATCTGGCAGAATCAATACTGGTGCTGTTGTAAATTTCTCCTTCAATGTCTCAAAGGACTTTTGGCACGCTGGGGTCCACTTGAACTCAACCTTCTTTGCCAACAAGGCTGTCATTGGCCTGGCAATCTTGGATAAACCTTCAATGAAACGCCGATAATAATCGGCCATTCCAATGAAACTCTTGATTCCTCGGGTGTCTTTCGGTGCTTTCCAGTCCAGAATAGCGGCTACCTTCTTCAGATCCACAACCAATCCCTCTTGGTTTATGATATGACCCAAGAAAAGGACTTCACTGATCCAGAACTCGCACTTGCTAAGCTTGGCATACAACTGGCAATCTTGTAGCCTCTGCAATACTGTCCTCAAGTGCTCTTCATGCTCTTGCTCATTCTGGGAATATACAAAGATATCATCAATGAACACCACTACGAACTTGTCGAGGTAGTCCATGAACATATTGTTCATCAAATACATGAAATAGATTGGTGCATTCGTCAAACCGAATGACATGACCGTGAACTCATATAGCCCATACTTGGTGATAAAGGTTGTCGTCGGTATGTCCGAAGGCCGGATTCTGAGCTAATGGTAACCTGACCTCTGATCTATCTTTGAGAACACACCGACTCCTCTCAACTGATCGAATAAGTCTTCAATTCTGGGCAGGGGGTACTTATTCTTGACAATGACTTCATTCAAGGATCTGTAGTCAATGCACATCCTCTTTGTTCCATCTTTCTTCTCCACAAATAGCACTGGGGCTGCCCAAGGCGAGGTACTTGGTCTGATGTAGCCTTTCTCTAGCAATTCATCAATCTGCTTCATGAGTTCCACGAATTCTGGTCTTGACACTCGATAGGCTCTGTTGGAAATAGGGGGGTGCCTGGTATAAGCTCTATGACAAATTCAACTTTTCTTTCAGGTGGCATACCTGTTAACTCCTCAGGAAACACATCTGGGAATTCTGATACTACGTTGATAGCTTCTGATGGTTCAATCTTCTCAATATGGGCGGTGACTTGGTGACAGCTTCCATTCCTTGGTCTAGACAAGACCAACTCCACTAACACTTCTCCTGACAAGGACACTAACTTCACCATTCTCTTGTCATAGCTAAGACTGGCTTGATATCTGGCTAGCCAATTCATCCCTAGGATGACATCTATAGTCACATCCTGGTTACCCATGACTATTAGATCAGTGGGGAACTCTATCCCCCTTATTTGAACTCTTGCTCTAGGGCAAAATCTATCCGTTTGGGTTCTCCCACCAATTGAACTAACCCTCATAGGTGGATACATGGGTGCTACTGGTATATTATGTGATTCTACCCATGATACAGTCACAAAAGAATGCGTTGCTCCAGTATCAAATAACACATTTGCAGAGTGGTACTCAACTGAGAACGTACCTAGTGCCACTCTTGGGGTCTCCTGGACTGTGTCGGCCTCCAGGTGGTTCACCTTTCCATACTGGGCATGAGGCTGCCCACAGTTGTTGCCTCCTTGTTGTATTGCATTCTACCTGACTGGGGCATTGGGAGCTGGCTGCTGCTGAGCTACTTTCTTTGGGCAATGATTTGCTCAATGGCCTTGTTCCCCATAGTGGAAACATGCACGACCTCCTCCTTGCGCTGGAGCTGTTTGGTTGTTCTGATTGGTTGCCGGGGCAGGAAGGCGAGATGTCTAGTTGTTCTGACGCTAGTACTGACTTTCTCCTTGTTGGTTGCTCTGACGGTACTGCTGCTGCTGCTGAGGAAACTGCCTCTGGTACTACTGCTGCTGGTTCTAATGCTGATGCTGGTGCTGGTGACTTTGCTTGAATTGCTGAGGTGGGTTGCTTGAGTAGCAGGGACGGTTGCTACTCCCGGCCTGAGATCCACCCATCTTACGTTTCCTGTCTTCCATCTCCCGACGCTTCCTTTCAGTCATAATGGCTTTGTCGATCAAGTGCTGGAAGGTGGGGAAGGTGTGGTTCATCAGCTGATAGTGAAGGGGATCAACCAAACCTCTCAGGAAACGGTACTGCCTCTTAGCATCCGTATTGACATCTTCTGGTGCATAACGTGACAGCTGCATAAACTTGTCCCTATACTCACTGACGGACAACGAACCTTGCTTCAAGGCTAGAAACTCCTCGTTCCTTACTATCATCAGTCCCTCAGGCACATGATAGCGACAGAAGTTGTCCCTGAATTCCTCCCAGGTGATGGCTTTAGGGTCGGCATGGGTGGCGAGGTAAGACTCCCACCAAGACTGTGCTGCTCCCCTTAGCTGATGGGGACCATACAACACTTTCTCACGATCGTTGCACTGAGCAGTATGCAACTCACGTTCCACGGTACGCAACCAATCTTCGGCGTCCATGAGGTCTGCAGAATGGACAAAGACAGGGGGATGGCCCCTCATGAACTCTGCCCGCTTGTCTCTGGGCACCTGTTGTGATGGAACGTCCCAAGTCATTAGGCCCAACTACAGTTGTCCTTGTTCATCGGACCTCGCACAACCCTGCAGGTGCACCTGATCACTTGACAAGTTCGGTATCTGAATTCTTTTCCTTGCCCAAGAGCGTTTTACCCGTCACACAGATATTACAATACATCGGAGGTACGAATATGCGGAAGCAGTTACAACAACTAATTTTATATTAAAGTACGGAAAGAGTATTATTATTACAGACCAGTAAAATATAAGAGTGCTGGAGTAATATTATTACAACTTTGGGAGGCAAAAACCCCTCCCGATTAACAGTAAAAAGTTTTTAAAGGAGGACACTTCCTCCCGAAGCTTCAATCCTGGTTTTCTTCCTTGGGCACCACCTTGGAGCAGAAGCAACAAAAATTTGCTGCTTCCTTGCCTACAACAACATGGGTTCGAAAACCCTGAGTACGAAGTGTACTTTCGTAAGTCTTACCCGTCAAAATAAAAGACTCTCAAGGATATGCTGGCTTAAGGGAGTCAAGGTAAGGCTTAATCAATAATCAAGACTCTGTTTGCAAAAATGCTTACTAATAGTGGATCCTTAAAAATCTAGTTTTATTAGCAAGTTAAGTCATTAGCTGAATTCTAGAGTTCTTTCTACCCTAGTTCAAGCACTTGGCCTATACTAGCCATTTTCTTATCAACCCTTCTTGTTCACTGGAATGCTACATGTAGGGCAGTGACCAAGTCTTCATGTCCGAGAAGTAACGGCGATCCGAATAGATTAATACTCAGCTGAGAATCTCCAATCACACGACATATGTAGCACTTAACCCTTGCATATGTCAACTCGCCACCGTGGTTCTTAAGACCAGATCAGGTTCACGCCAACCGAGAGCACAGATACACCACCGTCTAGCTTCTTGCCATGGAGGGTACACGCTACTCTCGCCATCTCTCCACTCCCATTGCGTGTTATCTTATTCTGGTATTAGTCTGCCCGAGGCAAAGCTTACCCATGATGAGGCATGTGACCAGTTAAAAGGTCCTCGATCAGCAAGCCTACATCGAGACGGTCCTTAATCGACTCAGACGGAGACACTACACCGAGACTCTCTTCTCGTGCAAGTCACCCGCCCGGTCTCAGCTTTATCATTTTAACCCAAAGTTTGGTACCTGACAGAGGTACATCTTATTCGATGTTGAACCCATCACGGCCATGATGGATCCACCATCAAGTTTTATTTTGAAACCATCCCATCCCACTTGAAGCATCATCTTTTGTAAAAAAACATTTTGTTTTTCTAGAGCAGGACTAAGCATAAGAAAAACCTTTTTATAAAACAGGGGATCAAGGAAAGGTAATCAAATTCTCAAGGAAGGAAATGCATCAATTTGTTTAGCACACAACTCCTATTAACTAATGCATCAAGCAAGTGAGAAAGATTTAAAAATAGTAAGGAGGTGGCAAATGCACCGGGGCTTGCCTTGTGTTATAGGGGAGTTGGGCTTAGCTCCACAAATGTCAAAATAAAAGCAGTTCCCGGCCGGTGGGTCTTCAGGTGGTGGTGGTGTAGCTCTTGCTTCTTCAACTTCTACTTCTTCTTCGTTTTCTATATATGTCACTATTGGAACTTGCTCTCCGGTGCAAGTTGATCCAACGGTGAAGTGTAGCAACGTAAACAGGGTTTTTGCTCGAGATGGCAATAGCTCTGTTAATCTAGCCTCTCAAGGGCACTGTGCGGGGGTATTTATAGGTATCTGAGTGCCCAGCGTCTAGTGTTAAGGACGCATGTGCCCTCAGGCACCTAGGTTATCCCCAGAATATTCCCATAAAGCGAGGTTACAGACCGTAATTATAGGGAGACCTTCACAAATTAGGCCCGTAATGCGCAGCGGCCACGCAGGGCCTGTTACAATGGGCCGGATCACACGTGGGCCTCCATGTTGGACGAGGTCGCAAGATGAGACGACCTCGTCACAGGTCTTCGTCCGGCGACGTGTGGGACGAAGGGTGAGTCTGCCCGTCGTCTTGTCTTCGTTGGTGCAGCGAGGTCGGCAAAGGGTGGCGTCTTCGCCTTCGCCCCAACATTTGCCCTCCGAGGGACCAGTTCGACTAAGTCATCTGGTGCCGAAGACGTCGCTAGATGGTGGAGACGCTGCCCTCGCTCGAAGTGGTTCCGCGGGGGTTTTTGACATGACCGTTGATTGATGCCATACTGTTGGACTGCGGGTTTCCCGAAGCGCCGTGCCCTGTGCATAAAAGGGGGCGTGGGGCGGCGCGTTTTGAACCTTATCTTTCCGCGCTCCGCGAAAACCCTAATATCCTTCTCAAAACCGCCCGCTGCTCGTCTGCCCTCCTTGCTTTTTGCTCGCCGGAGATCTGGCCCGTGTGAAGCAGACCGCTCGCTGCTGCCGACGGTACGTAGCGATGCCGTCCTCTTCCTCTTCTGCTGCCGATACGCCGCCGCCGGCCGGCGCGTCGTTCGAGGAGACGCTGAGCAATGTGGCGGCGGAGGAGTTGCGCGCCGGCGACACCGTGGAGTTCGGCGTGTCGCGGATGTCCTCGGTTCGCGTGCAGGACATGCAGCAGCTTGGTTATTTCGGCGGCGGAGTGGCACGTGTCCCGGGGACAGAGGAGATCCCCGAGCTGGAAGGCGAGTTGGTCGTCTTTGAGGCTTTTTTCGCCGCTGGTCTTCGTCTGCCCGCGCATCGATTTGTGGGGGAAGTTCTGCGTAGATTCAATGTCCAGGTCCACTAGCTGACGCCGAATGCCGTGGTGGCCCTGTCAAAATATGTCTGGGCAACGACTTCGTACGGCGGGCAGCCATCGGTCGAAGTCTTCGCAAAGTATTATTGTCTGCATTGGTAGAAAAGGAAAATCGGAGATAAGATTGCTCAATTTGGGTCTTGTACATTTACACCGAAGACCGGCAAGACTTCGATGGAAGTCGTTGAGTTGGTTCCCTGTGCCCGCAATAAATGGGGCAATTGGTGGGAGTTTTGGTTTTATGTTGCCGAAGACACAGTCGAAGACCATCCGGGGCTGCCAGTGGCCGAGATGTGTTCGCATTATTACTCAGCGTACCCGCAGTTTGAGGTGGCGGAGGAGGATGCAAACGAAGGGGCCCTGCTGTGCGCGGCCGGCATGAGTAGCGGGCGCGATCTGGTCGAGGAGTTTGTCGCGTATGGGGTGTGGCCCTTGGCGCGTGGCTGGGCGCTGGGCGAAGTATGCCCTCGCCAGATGCCTTCCCGTGGCGGGATGCAGGTGCGGAGTCCCGCCTTCGCACTGGATTTGCATGGCCGAGATCCCGCCGCATTCGTGCGTGAGGTGGAGGATGGGGCGGTGCGGATTGTTGGTCGCTATGTGCCAAAGACGGAGGCCCAGCGTAGTTGGGATATACGCGGATCCAACGATCGCTTGAATAGGGTCTTCGAGTTGAACCGTCTGCCATATGGCGGTTATCCCGGGCAAGACATTGTCGACCGCCGCAGGAAAAAACCGGCGGCGGAGACTGAAGACGACTCCGCGGCGGCGGCCGCCCCATCCACTAAGAAGAGGAAGCTAGGTACTGCGAAGGGAGGACTTGGGGTCTCCGATAGTTTTGCTATGGAGTTGATGGGGACATGCGCGGCCCCCGGGGGAAGGATGTCTTCGCCCGAGCTCCGGGAGTCTTCGGCGCGGATGCTGAAGGTTACCGGGGGTTGGTGGCCTAAGAACGTTCCTATCCCCCGCGCGACCGGCGAAGACTTTTTTACATCTCGCATGGTTCGTGACTTGAGAGTGTTTCCTTATGAACAGAATATTGCTGCTATTGTGTCGGCAGTGATGGACAAGGATCGTCAGGAAGCTGCGCAGAAGCGCCGAGCGGTCATCAGGCTGCCCGAGGCTAGGCCGAATAGGGCGCGGGGGACTGCGAAGGCTGCCGCCCCCGGCGATAGCCAGCCGACGCTGGCGGCAAAGTTGGCCGCCCCTGGGTCCAGCAAGGTGCCGGAGGTCGTGAAGGCAGCCGGAGCCGGCGGAACCAAGTCTGCCTCGGCCGGAGCCGCGAAGGGCCGAGGTTGCCTTCGCCGGGGAAGCGCGTTGCCGACTTCGGCACCGACATTAGTGTGGACGATTATCTCGTTGGTAAGTCGTTGGCCGGAGTTTTTTTTTGACTGTTGATACGTTGTAGGATCGGGCGAGGGGCAACTTGTTGTTGTTTCGCCCGCGGTGGCAACCGCGGTGTCTGCCGCGATGCCTGGGGCGAAGGGTAGCGCTCTCAGCGCTGGTGGTGAGATTCCGGCGCTAGCTGCCGTCAAGGACGAAGCATGCACTATGTCCCGCCGGCTGAGGGAGGCATCGCAGCGGCTAAGTCAGGTAAGTTGAGCTAGACTTCAGTGTTTACCGCTTTCATGGGGATTGTGGTCTTATGTGTGTCTTTTAGGCGGCTGACTTCGCTGACCGCGTGGCGTCGGGGGCCCTTACGGCAGTTGTGTCTGCCGAAGTCGAGAGACTTTAGGCGCAGCATGCTGACGCCGTCCGGGAAAAGTCGGCCGTCGATAGCAAGTGCCGCAAGCTGGCGGAGAAGGTGGCCGCCCTGGAGGGCGAGAGGACTGACCTCCGGCGCCAGCTGGTGGAGGAGAGGAGGGAGACTAATCAGGCCCTCGCCAAGGCACAGTCGGCGCAGGCGGAGGCCAACTTGGCGCGGGTGGAGGGTAGCCTCGCCAGCCAGCGCGCCGAGGAATGGGAGGAGGGGTTCAACGCTATGCAAGCCCGCATGGAGAGGGTCGAGGCTTCTACGCGCTCGGAAGTTGAGCGGACGCGCAAACAGCTTATGGACTCATACCACGAACTGGGCGCGCGGACCGCTGACTTCGAAGTGCCCGACCGAGAGTCAGGCCTTCGCTGCCTCGAGTGGCTGCAAGAGGAATTGTTGGCACTCCCGACCATTGTGGAGGGATTTATGTCCTTTGCCTCCCTGGTCACCTGCGAAGGGGCGATGAACGCGCTGTCCCACGAAGGGTGCAGTCACTATGAGGTCTTCGACCGATCTAATGAAGATTTCGAGCGCGAGATTTACAAGGTCGAGGACCCTGTGGTGAAGGAGTCCGCGGGGGCCCTCTTTGACCGGATGTGGGGCCCTCACGGTCGGGAGGTGGTTAGGGAGCGGTCCGACCTAGCGAGGGATCAGGTAATGTTCGTCTTTTGTTTGGTGTTGTTGGATGTGGGTTATACGTGGGCTTGCTGAATCGGTGTGCTGTGTTTTAGGCGGCGCGTGCCGAGACCGTGGAGGACTTCGGATCTTTGAATAGCGCGCGGCCCGAAGCGGAGGCGAACCCGGTGGCGGCCGAGGCTGAGGTCGTCCCGGCGCCGCCCCCGAAAACCGGCGAAGGCTCCCTCGCTGCCCCTACGGCTACTGCGTCCGGCGGTGGCTCGTCGCCAACCGCTGTGCTAAGAGTGGAGGAAACCCCGAAGGCGTCGACGGGGCTAGCAGCGGAGGATCTCCCGAAGGCGGCGACGGAGCCGGCAGCGGAGGATCCCAAGGCGGCGGCTGGGTCTTCGCAGGTGGCTTAGTGAGTGTGGGATAGTAGGAGAATTTTGTCTGTATTACTGAACCTTGGTTGCTGCGCAGGTTCAGGATTTTGGGCCTGCGCAAGCAACCGCTACTGCTAATTTTGTGGCGGCTTCGACCGTGGATGCTGGAAATGAATCAGATGAGTCTGCTTCTAAGTTTTCTGATTTTAGTGACTCTGGGAGTTCGGTTGAGTGGACGGAAGAGTCTTCGAACGAAGACTTGGATTACTTTGCGGCCTTGGATGTGGCAGCGGTGGAGACTTCGCCGCGTGCCGTGGATGCTGAAGTTGTGCCAGGTCCGAGTGCTGGGCGTAGACGGCGAAGGGTGGTTGCGAAGCGTAGAGTGAGTGAGGTGGATGGCGGTCGTCTTCGTGTGGGCAGGGCTGGCAGACATGAATTGTTGTCTTCGCCGGCCGGGGCGAGTGTAGGTGAGGGGGAGTTGCGAAGTCTTTTTGAGGGTGAGGAGCTTAGGATAATGCTATTTAACTATAGGGAGATGGGAATCATTCCGAAGGTTGAACCGATGTGAGATGTGACGCCCTCGCTGTAAGTGTGTTATTATGATTTGTATGATGAGGCTGTGTGCATTCGCGTATCCGGCTATGTCTATAGGGGCGTTGCGCGCTTGGCCTGGCTGAAAGGGAAATGTGCCCTTGGGCCATTTCTAAATATTTTGGTGATTGAGTGCAAACACAAAGTGCTTAAATGTGAATCTATGCCCATGGATGGACAAGTTGCAAATCACAAGTAAAGGTATGTTTCTAAGCCTTAGTACATTGGTTTTGTGTACTAATATCTCATCTAAGTGTTAGAAACAGGAAGAAGAAAAGAAAAGAAGTGGAGAGTGGCTGTGTACAGCCAAAGGCTGCTTCGGGCTGGGGCACCGGACTGTCCGGTGTGCACCGGACAGTGTCCGGTGCGCCAGACCAGCGCGGAGCAAACCAGCCGCTCTCGGGTTTTTCTCCGGCGACTTCGGCTAAAATTCACCGGACTGTCCGGTGTGCACCGGACTGTCCGGTGTGCACCGGACTGTCCGGTGAGCCAACGGTCGGCCGGGCCAACGGTCGGCCGCGCGATCGGCGCGCGACACGTGGCCGAGCCAACGTTCGGAATGGGGCACCGGACTGTCCGGTGTGCACCGGATATGTCCGGTGCGCCAACTGTGCGCAGATCTGCATCAGAAAGCAACGGTCGGATGAGCTTTTTATGGAAACAAATCGGGCACCGGACAGTGTCCGGTGTGCACCGGACTGTCCGGTGCGCCCGACGACAGAAGGCAAGGATAGCCTTCCAGATGTGTTCTCAACGGCTCCTAGCTGCCTTGGGGCTATAAAAGGGACCCCTTGGCGCATGGAGGAGAACACTAAGCATTCCTACAACCTTTCTAAGCACCAAGACATTGATCTAGCGCATTCGATTCATTGTGATAGCATATAGAGCTCTTGTGGAGTGGTGTACTCTTTGAGTTGTGTTGCGAGCTCTTATTGCTGCTTGTGTGCGTGTTGCTCTGATCTTTTGAAGTCTTGTGTGCGTTGCTCATTCCCTCCCTTGCTCCGTGATTCTCTGTGAACATCTTTTGTAAGGGCGAGAGGCTCCAAGTTGTGGAGATTCCTCGCAAACGGGATTGAGAAAAGAAAAGCAAGAACACCGTGGTATTCAAGTTGATCATTGGATCACTTGAGAGGAGTTGAGTGCAACTCTCGTCCGTTGGGACGCCACAACGTGGAGTAGGCAAGTTTTGTACTTGGCCGAACCACGGGATAACCACCGTGTCATCTCTGTGATTGATTTCTTGTGGTTATTGTGTTTTGACTCCTCTCTAGCCACTTGGCCATAATTGTGCTAACACTTAACAAGTTTTTGTGGCTTAAGTTTTAAAGTTTTACAGGATCACCAATTCACCCCCCCCCCTCTAGGTGCTCTCAATTGGTATCAGAGCCGTTCTCTTCAAGAAAGGGACTAACCGCCCGAAGAGATGGATCCTAAGGGGAAGGGAATTGTGATCAACGACAAGGAGAAGGAGTCCTTCGTCAACGAGCCAAGGGATGACAAGTCCAACAACTCGGGCTCGGGCCACAAGCGAAAAGATGGGAAGAAGAAGAAGACAAGACGCATCAAGGAGATCGTCTACTACGACAACGATGAGTCCTCTTCTTCCCAAAAGGACGACGACCACGACAAACAAAAGACGGTTAACTCAAACTTTTCTTTTGATTATTCTCGTATTCCACATAGTTCGAATTCACATTTGCTTTCCATTCCTCTTGGTAAACCTCCACACTTTGATGGGGAGGACTACGGATTTTGGAGTCACAAAATGCGTAGTCATTTATTCTCTCTCCATCCAAGCATATGGGAGATTGTAGAGAATGGAATGAAATTTGATAGCTCGGATAGCCCTATGTTTATCAATGAACAAATTCATAAAAATGCACAAGCTACTACTGTTCTCTTAGCATCTTTGTGCAGGGAAGAATACAATAAAGTGAGCGGCTTGGACAATGCCAAGCAGATATGGGACACCCTCAAGATCTCCCACGAGGGGAACGACATCACCATGCTCACCAAGATGGAGTTGGTGGAGGGAGAGCTTGGACGATTCGCCATGATAAGGGGAGAAGAGCCAACTCAAACTTACAACCGGCTCAAGACCCTTATCAACAAGATAAGGAGCTACGAAAGCACGCGTTGGACGGATCACGACGTCGTCCGCCTAATGCTCAGGTCATTTACCGTTCTTGATCCTCATCTCGTGAACAATATTCGTGAGAATCCCAGGTACACGATGATGACGCCCGAAGAAGTACTTGGAAAATTCGTGAGCGGGCGGATGATGATCAAGGAAGCAAGATACGTTGACGACGCGTTGAACGGTCCACTCCACGAGTCTCAACCCATTGCTCTGAAGGCAACAAGGAGCAAGGAGTCGCTACCTAGCAAGGTGGCGCAAGTTGAGGCGGCCGAGCTCAATAATGAAGAGATGGCTCTTATCATCAAAAGATTCAAGACGGTGCTAAAGGGTCACAAGGGGCAGCCAAGCAAGAACAAGACAAAGGGAAAGCGATCATGCTTCAAATGCGGTAAGCTTGGTCATTTTATTGCTAACTGTCCCGAAAATGATAGTGACCAGGAGCAAGGGAAAAATGGGAAGAGGGAAAAGAAAAAGAATTACAAGAAGGCCAAGGGCGAGGCGCATCTCGGCAAGGAGTGGGATTCGGATTGCTCCTCCTCCGACTCCGACAATGAGGGACTCGCCGCCACTGCCTTCAACAAATCGGCTCTCTTCCCCAACGAGCATCACACTTGTCTCATGGCAAAGGAAAAGAAGGTAATCACTCGTAATGCTAATACTTATGATTCTTCTAGTGATGATGAATCGAGTGAGGATGAAGTAGATTATTCATGTTTATTCAAGGGCTTAGATAGATCTAAGATAGACAAAATTAATGAATTAATTGATGCCTTGAATGAAAAGAATATACTTTTAGAAAAGCAAGAGGATTTGTTGTATGAAGAACATGATAAGTTTGTAGAGGCTCAAAAATCCCTTGCATTAGAAATTAAGAGGAATGAAATGCTTGCTTGTGAAGTGTCATCATGCCATGATTCTATTTCTAACTTAAAGAGCATAAACGATGATTTAAATGCTAAACTAGTAGAAGCAAATAAATCCAACTCTTGTGTTGAATATGTTGAAGTGTGCACTAGGTGTAAGGATGTTGATATTAATGCTTGTAGTGAACACTTAGTTTCAATTTCAAAACTAAATGATGAAGTGGCTAGTCTTAATGCTCAACTTAAGACTAGCAAAAGTGATTTTGAAAAACTAAAATTTGCTAGGGATGCCTACACGGTTGGTAGACACCCCTCAATTAAGGATGGACTTGGCTTCAAGAGGGAAGCCAAGAACTTAACAAGCCATAAGGCTCCCATTCCCGCCAAGGAGAAAGGGAAGGCCCCTATGGCTACTAGTGCTAAAAGGAACCATGCCTTTTTGTATCATGATAGAAGACAAACTAGAAATGTAAATAGAAGTTATGATGCTTTTGATTCATATGTTTATGATTCTCATGCCATGTTTGCTCCTAGTTCTTCTTATGTGTATGATAGAAATGTTACTAGGAGAAATGTTGTTCCTAAAAGAAATGTTGCAAATGTTCATAGAAAAGTAGTAAATGAACCTTCTACAATTTATTGTGCTTTAAATGCTTCCTTTGCTATTTGTAGAAAGGATAAGAAAATTGTTGCTAGGAAGTTAGGGGCAAGATGCAAGGGAGATAAAACTTGCATTTGGGTCCCTAAGAATATTTGTGCTAACCTTGTAGGACCCAACATGAGTTGGGTACCTAAGTCCCAAGCCTAAATTTGCCTTGCAGGTTTATGCATCCGGGGGTTCAAGCTGGATTATTGATAGCGGATGCACAAACCATATGACGGGGGAGAAGAAGATGTTCACCTCCTACGTCAAGAATAAAGATTCCCAAGATTCAATCATATTTGGTGATGGGAATCAAGGCAAGGTAAAAGGGTTAGGTAAAATTGCAATTTCTAATGAGCACTCTATCTCTAATGTGTTTTTAGTAGAGTCTCTAGGTTATAATTTGCTATCTGTTAGTCAGTTATGCAACATGGGGTACAACTGTCTATTTACAAATATAGATGTGTCTGTCTTTAGAAGAAGTGATGGTTCACTAGCTTTTAAGGGTGTATTAGACGGCAAACTTTATTTAGTTGATTTTGCAAAAGAAGAGGCCGGTCTAGATGCATGCTTAATAGCTAAGACTAGCATGGGCTGGCTGTGGCATCGCCGCTTAGCACATGTGGGAATGAAGAACCTTCACAAGCTTCTAAAGGGAGAACATGTGATAGGTTTGACTAACGTGCATTTCGAAAAAGATAGACCCTGTGCAGCTTGTCAAGCAGGTAAACAAGTAGGAGGAGCACATCACAGCAAGAATGTGATGACCACTTCAAGACCCTTGGAGCTGCTGCATATGGACCTCTTCGGACCCGTCGCCTATCTGAGCATAGGAGGGAGTAAGTATGGTCTAGTTATTGTAGATGATTTTTCCCGCTTCACTTGGGTGTTCTTTTTGCAGGATAAGTCTGAAACCCAAGGGACCCTCAAGCGCTTCCTCAGGAGAGCTCAAAATGAGTTTGAGCTCAAGGTGAAGAAGATAAGGAGCGACAACGGGTCCGAGTTCAAGAACCTTCAAGTAGAGGAGTTCCTTGAAGAGGAAGGGATCAAGCACGAGTTCTCCGCTCCTTACACACCACAGCAAAATGGTGTGGTAGAGAGAAAGAACAGGACGCTCATCGACATGGCGAGGACGATGCTAGGAGAGTTCAAGACCCCCGAGTGCTTTTGGACGGAAGCCGTGAACACGACTTGCCACGCCATCAACAGGGTCTACCTTCATCGCCTCCTCAAGAAGACATCGTATGAGCTACTAACCGGTAACAAACCCAATGTATCTTACTTTCGTGTATTTGGGAGCAAGTGCTACATTCTAGTGAAGAAAGGTAGAAATTCTAAGTTTGCTCCCAAAGCTGTAGAAGGGTTTTTATTAGGTTATGACTCAAATACAAAGGCGTATAGAGTCTTCAACAAATCATCGGGTTTGGTTGAAGTCTCTAGCGACGTTGTATTTGATGAGACTAATGGCTCTCCAAGAGAGCAAGTTGTTGATCTTGATGATGTAGATGAAGAAGATGTTCCAACGGCCGCTATGCGCACCATGGCAATTGGTGATGTGCGACCACAGGAATGCTTGGAGCAAGATCAACCTTCTTCCTCAATTATGGTGCATCCCCCGACTCAAGACGATGAACAGGTCCATCAAAAGGAGGCGTGTGATCAAGGGGGAGCACAAGATGATCACGTGATGGAGGAAGAAGCGCAACCGGCACCTCCAACCCAAGTTCGAGCGACGATCCAAAGGGATCATCCCGTCGACCAAATTCTGGGTGACATTAGCAAGGGAGTAACTACTCGGTCTCGATTAGTTAATTTTTGTGAACATTACTCTTTTGTCTCTTCTATTGAGCCTTTCAGGGTAGAGGAGGCCTTGCTAGATCCGGACTGGGTGTTGGCCATGCAGGAGGAGCTCAACAACTTCAAGCGCAATGAAGTTTGGACACTAGTGCCTCGTCCGAAGCAAAATGTTGTGGGAACCAAGTGGGTGTTTCGCAACAAACATGACGAGCACGGGGTGGTGACGAGGAACAAGGCTCGACTTGTGGCAAAAGGTTATGCCCAAGTCGCAGGTTTGGACTTTGAGGAGACTTTCGCTCCTGTGGCTAGGCTAGAGTCCATTCGTATCTTGCTAGCATATGCCGCTCACCATTCTTTCAGGTTGTACCAAATGGATGTGAAGAGCGCCTTCCTCAACGGGCCAATCAAGGAGGAAGTGTATGTGGAGCAACCCCCTGGCTTCGAGGATGAACGGTACCCCGACCACGTGTGTAAGCTCTCTAAGGCGCTCTATGGACTTAAGCAAGCCCCAAGAGCATGGTATGAATGCCTTAGAGACTTTCTAATTGCTAATGCTTTCAAGGTTGGGAAAGCCGATCCAACTCTTTTCACTAAGACATGTGATGGTGATTTGTTTGTGTGCCAAATTTATGTCGATGACATAATATTTGGTTCTACTAACCAAAAATCATGTGAAGAGTTTAGCAGGGTGATGACGCAGAAGTTCGAGATGTCAATGATGGGTGAGTTGAACTACTTCCTTGGGTTCCAAGTGAAGCAACTCAAGGACGGCACCTTCATCTCCCAAACGAAGTACACGCAAGATCTGCTAAAGCGGTTTGGGATGAAGGATGCCAAGCCCGCAAAGACTCCCATGGGAACCGACGGACACACCGACCTCAACAAAGGAGGTAAGTCCGTTGATCAAAAAGCATACCGGTCAATGATAGGGTCATTACTTTACTTATGTGCTAGTAGACCGGATATTATGCTTAGCGTATGCATGTGTGCTAGATTTCAATCCGATCCTAAGGAGTGTCACTTAGTGGCGGTGAAGCGGATTCTTAGATATTTGGTTGCTACGCCTTGCTTCGGGCTCTGGTATCCAAAGGGGTCTACCTTTGACTTGGTTGGATACTCAGACTCCGATTATGCTGGATGTAAGGTCGATAGGAAGAGCACATCGGGGACGTGCCAATTCTTAGGAAGGTCCCTGGTGTCATGGAACTCTAAGAAACAAACCTCCGTTGCCCTATCCACCGCTGAGGCCGAGTATGTTGCCGCAGGACAGTGTTGCGCGCAACTACTTTGGATGAGGCAAACCCTCAGGGACTTTGGCTACAATCTGAGCAAAGTCCCACTCCTATGTGATAATGAGAGTGCTATCCGCATGGCGGAAAATCCTGTTGAACACAGCCGCACAAAGCACATAGACATCCGGCATCACTTTTTGAGAGACCACCAGCAAAAGGGAGATATCGAAGTGTTTCATGTTAGCACCGAGAACCAGCTAGCCGATATCTTTACCAAGCCTCTAGATGAGAAGACCTTTTGCAGGCTGCGTAGTGAGCTAAATGTCTTAGATTCGCGGAACTTGGATTGACTTATAGCATACATGTGTTTATGCCATTGATCATGTTCCTTATGCATTTTGTTGCTTATTGTGGTGCTCAAGTTGTACAAACACTCCCTGGACCTCACAAGTCCGTTGCAAAGTGATGCACATGTTTAGGGGGAGATGCGTTACAACTTGACCCTTTGAGACTAACCATTTGCTTGAGTTTGCTTGATTTAGTCTAGAAGGTGGATTGAAAGGGAAAGGTGAACTTGGACCATGCAAGACTTCCACTGCACTCCGATGAGAGGGTAACTTATTCCAAGTTCATCTCTATGATCTTATTGCCTTTGTACTCTTAATTGAAGATTTTGGTAAGGCAATGGGGTTAAAGGGCCAAGATTGATCCCGTTTTGGTGCTTGATGCCAAAGGGGGAGAAAATAAAGGCCAAAGCGATAAATGGATCAGCTACCACTTGAGAGATTTTAAAAATAATAGAGTAGAGTTTTTGTTTTGTCAAATGCTTTTATTGTCTCTCTTGTCAAAAGTTGGCTTCTTGTGGGGAGAAGTAGTAATTATGGGAAAAAGGGGGAGTTTTTGAAATCCTTGATCAATCTCTTTTGGAATGACTCTCTTTATGCCTCAACATGTGTGTTTGACATAGAGATAGAGATTTGAGTTTGATTTGCAAAAACAAACCAAGTGGTGGCAAAGGATGATCCAAATATGCCAAAAATGAATCAAAATAGATTTGAGTTCTATTTGAAGTGATTTTGCACTTGTTCTAGTTGGTTTATGTTGTGTTGGCATAAATCACCAAAAAGGGGGAGATTGAAAGGGAAATGTGCCCTTGGGCCATTTCTAAATATTTTGGTGATTGAGTGCAAACACAAAGTGCTTAAATGTGAATCTATGCCCATGGATGGACAAGTTGCAAATCACAAGTAAAGGTATGTTTCTAAGCCTTAGTACATTGGTTTTGTGTACTAATATCTCATCTAAGTGTTAGAAACAGGAAGAAGAAGAAAAGAAAAGAAGTGGAGAGTGGCTGTGTACAGCCAAAGGCTGCTTCGGGCTGGGGCACCGGACTGTCCGGTGTGCACCGGACAGTGTCCGGTGCGCCAGACCAGCGCGGAGCAAACCAGCCGCTCTCGGGTTTTTCTCCGGCGACTTCGGCTAAAATTCACCGGACTGTCCGGTGTGCACCGGACTGTCCGGTGTGCACCGGACTGTCCGGTGAGCCAACGGTCGGCCGGGCCAACGGTCGGCCGCGCGATCGGCGCGCGACACGTGGCCGAGCCAACGTTCGGAATGGGGCACCGGACTGTCCGGTGTGCACCGGATATGTCCGGTGCGCCAACTGTGCGCAGATCTGCATCAGAAAGCAACGGTCGGATGAGCTTTTTATGGAAACAAATCGGGCACCGGACAGTGTCCGGTGTGCACCGGACTGTCCGGTGCGCCCGACGACAGAAGGCAAGGATAGCCTTCCAGATGTGTTCTCAACGGCTCCTAGCTGCCTTGGGGCTATAAAAGGGACCCCTTGGCGCATGGAGGAGAACACTAAGCATTCCTACAACCTTTCTAAGCACCAAGACATTGATCTAGCGCATTCGATTCATTGTGATAGCATATAGAGCTCTTGTGGAGTGGTGTACTCTTTGAGTTGTGTTGCGAGCTCTTATTGCTGCTTGTGTGCGTGTTGCTCTGATCTTTTGAAGTCTTGTGTGCGTTGCTCATTCCCTCCCTTGCTCCGTGATTCTCTGTGAACATCTTTTGTAAGGGCGAGAGGCTCCAAGTTGTGGAGATTCCTCGCAAACGGGATTGAGAAAAGAAAAGCAAGAACACCGTGGTATTCAAGTTGATCATTGGATCACTTGAGAGGAGTTGAGTGCAACTCTCGTCCGTTGGGACGCCACAACGTGGAGTAGGCAAGTTTTGTACTTGGCCGAACCACGGGATAACCACCGTGTCATCTCTGTGATTGATTTCTTGTGGTTATTGTGTTTTGACTCCTCTCTAGCCACTTGGCCATAATTGTGCTAACACTTAACAAGTTTTTGTGGCTTAAGTTTTAAAGTTTTACAGGATCACCTATTCACCCCCCCCTCTAGGTGCTCTCACTGGCGCATTTATTATGTTGGCTTGCGTTTTGGCACGCTTGTTGAATTAAACCGGCTGCACCCTTAGGCGACTTTTGTGCGGATAGTATTTTTAGGAAGACTTCGATTTTGCGCGCTTGCTGTGCTAGTCCGGCTGCACCCTTAGGCGACTTTTGTACGGATAGTCTTTTGAAGAAGACTTCGATTTTGCGCACTTGTTGTGCTAGTCCGGCTGCACCCTTAGGCGACTTTTGCACGAATAGTCTTTTGAAGAAGACTTCGATTTTGCGCACTTGTTGTGCTAGTCCGGCTGCACCCTTAGGCGACTTTTGCACGGATAGTCTTTTGAAGAAGACTTCGATTTTGCGCACTTGTTGTGCTAGTCCGGCTGCACCCTTAGGCGACTTTTGCACGGATAGTCTTTTGAAGAAGACTTCGATTTTGCGCACTTGCTGTGCTAGTCCGGCTGCACCCTTAGGCGACTTTTGCGTGGAGTGTCGCACGCGAGGGTAGCTAGCGCTGCCCCTCGCGGTGACTTTGTATTGGTCGAATGTCGAAGACCGTCGATGCGGTCTTTTTTCGACGTAGATTTTTTGCGGGGGATTTTTCGCTTGTATATTACATGGCTCCGCCTCATTAAAAACCTCACCCCCTGTCACACCCGGTTCCAGGGGGTGGAACCGAGCGCATAGCATATGTGTGCCAGGATCTATTTCCACACATATGATGACGTCATAAGTGTAATATATCAAAAGAACAATGCATAAGAGCATAAATAACGATTATATTAACATATTACACTTCGAACAGACATAATGTCTTAACCTTTATTCATCAAAGTACAGCGAACATGGACATCCATCCACAGGAAGATGACCGGGGGTATCACTAGACTAGCATCCATGGAGTTCAGCATCATAACTTCATCTGCAAACTTCTGATCAAAATTAAGCAAGGGTGAGCTCACTTATGGTCGGGGCTCAGCAAGTGGGGGAAAAACTAATGCAAGTCTAACAAGGTGAGGCTGAGGTTGAGCAGTAAGCATTTTAGTTGGTCAACATTTTATTGACAACACCTGTCTTACTAATAAGTGTGAATCCCAAGTATTCCCATTAAGCAAAGGTACAAGAGTATATCAAAAAAACACTTAAGTGAAACCACTTAAGCAAACCATTGGCAGATCATCGGATCTCGATTTATTTTCATCTTCAAGTTCGATTATCATGTGAGGAGTCCAGGCTGCTCATAACCGTGAGCACGGCTGATATATCAGTTTTACACTCTGCAGAGGTGGCGCATCTTTACCCATGAGTCGCGATTCCCTTCTAGCCCGGGTTAGCTAGACCCGTATTCACTTCCGAGGTGAATGGCCAGGGTCTCACTACGAGGCTTCTCCCTAGAGTCCTCATTACGCAAATGCTGGAAATGGTCAAACTGCATAAGGCACACCTACCGTAACCAACTTATAGTCCAGACTACAGGGTAAAGCTTTGGGAACTATGCCCGTATCCAATCTGCCTGAGCCGGAACTATAAGAGCTTGCCAGATGCCCCCGTTCCTGTCGACCACGACCAGCACCCAACATAAGACTTCCCTAGTTATTTAGCCAAGACCAGAGCCATGATAGTTCTCATGGTAGCACTGTTTTCTCGGGTGGTCACTCCATGTTCCAATTAATATGCAATGATCTTGTTTAACCATCGGGTTAACATCAATAAAGTAATATTACCATTTGGAACATTAATATCATAAACAGGAGTGACTGCATAAATTTAAAGTTGTAGCAATAGCATAGCTACTTGATTAGATCATAATCCCAGGTTAAACAAGGAGTAAGGTTGGAAAGGTTATCTAAATAGGTAACCCGTCAAATTATGCATATATTCATCGAAGAATAAACTTTATTAAATGTATTGTTTGGGATCAAACAGAGTATGCAGAGGGAGAAGTCCACTTGCCTTGCTTATAGAAAACTTGAGGTTCTTCCACGGAATAACACTTGATTCTCAACTATTTGATCAATCACTGAATATCACACAAACAAACAAGAAGAAACAAACACCACTCAATAACATACAACATTCACCATACGTAAAGCTAAAAGAAAGCCTAACGAAAAGAGCGCTCGCTTTTCAAAAACATCGCAAGTAATGGTTATAATAAGAGGGTATTCTTTTCAAAAATGTGTGATCTATACTTTATAAAACAAGACATGAGCTTATAAATATCTTAATTAAAATATACAAATATTGGGTTGACCATATTAATCTTTTATAAAATGTCATTTGTGATATGTCTAAGATTAAGAGTTTATAAGAAAATAAAACACGTTATAACAATATTAAACCTTTTTAACCTTTTAAAACAGATATAAGTTATATATCTAAGGTTAATGGGCTACGAAACACGTTATTAATTTTTAAAAGCATTATGGAACACCTTATAAATCATTGTTAAACATTCACTTATGATAAACTAAGATATAAGTCTAAATAGGTTTTATGTGAAAAGGTCATTATTATTATTAAACACCTATTTATGGAAAGTTATGGTATATGCCTTAAATGAACTTTTATATAAAAGACAATGAACAAACAATTATATTTTATTTTTATTAGAAAGTACATGTCCTATATTTTATTAAGAAAGCTATATACAAAACAGTATACAAACTAACATTCTTATTAAATAACATGAACACTAATTTCCTTAGTTTATTCTTTAGGAAAAACTAAGTGACACATATATAAATAATATGAACTAATTTTGATTAAATGATTAACTAAGCCTATATAACCAGTTGTAAACAAATATAAATCTAATTAACTAGGTTATGAGAGAACATAATTACTCTATTATCTATCTTTACATTTAGTTTAGAAACAAATGACTTAGATATTTAAAATGAATATTATATTCATTGGTATGTTATTAACTATTGTTTTAGTTATGACTATGTGAGTACTTAATTAAGCCATTATATCATTATTAGAAAAGTTATATGACATATTACCATTTAGTACGGCTATACTTAAACATCTATAACGAATCTTATTAAATCAAAATCATGATGTCTATTAAAAGGTCGTTTTACAGTTAGAAATAAATTCTCTAATTCTTTAGTAAGAAACCTATATTTATCAACATATTATCATTTTCTTTATTAGGAAAGTATAAGTGCCTAATCAAGTTATTTTAATAAAATTCTATTATTTCAGTTTTCTCCTTTCTTTCTTAAATAGAAATTATACGCGTGGCTAAAATTGTTTACTTAATTCTTATAACATTAATATTCTAAGAATTGATTGTAAATTACTAAATGAGACTTTTAATAACATAATCATGTTTATTATGACATAAATAAATGTCTTACTAATTCTAAGTTAAGTGCCATACTTATGAATTCATTTATTATGAATAGTAACATCTATATTTTTATTTGACCGGAAATACGTGGCTCAATTCCTATTTCAATTTCTTATATCACTAAAATTATATTTATAGCAATACTAACCAATTATCGCTCCACACACTAAAGTGAAAATAAATCCATAAACATTTCTAGTATGAAAATCACTGAAGTAGTGAATAGTGTCCGTACTTATTAAAATTATAAAATCTTACGCATATTCAAAGCGTTGCCGCGGTGTTAAATTTTGGTTACACGTATACATCGAATCTCTAAAATTATACATGTGAATCGCCAAATCGCATCAATATTACAACAATAATTCACAATAAATTTAAAACATGATTTAGCAAATAAATATTTCGGGGTTGTTTTCAACCTTGGGATGAACGGCGGTCTTGGATGAACGTCGACGAGGGAGAGTGTTCGACGGGCAGTGAACGGCAAAATCGTCAGTGAGTGTTTGGGCACGTCTTCGGTGAGCAGTGAGGCACAACGGCGAGCAGGACGCTACTCCGGCTTCCGTCCACAACGGCATTGACAGTGAGCGAGCGCAGTGGCAGACACCGGCGAGAGGCGTGGACGGTCCAATGAATCAGCAAAGGCACGGGCGATGGGACGTGCGGGAGGCCAGAACAACGAGCAGCATGGCGGGACGCGGGGCGACGACGACGGTGCGAGCTCTAGTGAGGCGTCAGCGAGCAACCGGGTCGACACCAAATAACATAGACAAGCGCGGCAGCACGACGCGAGCGTGGGCGTACAGGATGGCGCAGCAGCAGGGGCTGAGTTCGATGCGGACAGGGAATCGGCCACGAGCACTGAGGTGCGCGGCGAACAGCACTAGCAGAGAACTGTGGGGGTCTTGAGCAGCATGGCGAGTGGAGGTTCGGCGTGGGGAAATTTTTGGCACGGCGGCAGAGCATGAGGAGGAGGCTCCGTCATGGGCTCCATTTATAGGCGGGAGAGTAAATCAAGGCCATTACAGCATGTAATTGATAGAAACGGAAGCTTGATTGCGCTATTAATGGAGACGGCGGGGAGACGGGTCGACAGGGGAGAGTAAGAGCTCGGTAGCCATTAATGGCGCTGGGAAGAGAGGAAACTGCCGACTCACTAAAGAAGAGGAAGGGGAGAGGAAATGGACAGGTGCAGGCATAAGCCTGCTCTACTCGCGGCTAGAGCGGGGAGGTGTAGAGGTGGCCGCGCGGAGGCAAAAGGGCACGGCAGCAGACGTCCCAGCGGCGGCTGCGCTGTCCTTGCGTGCGGGTGAGGAGCTGGAAGACGACCAGGGCTGAGAGGGGTGAGTGGGGTCCACATGCCAGGAAAGAGGGAGGGAGGCGCGTAATGGGCTTGCATGTGCTGGACGTGCGTGAGTGAGCATGATTTTTTTATTTTTCTTTTATTTTCCATTTCCAAAATATACATATATATATATATATTCCACAATTAGGATAAACTCAAGTTTATTATGAACAAATCAAAATACATACTTACCAAATTTATTATTTTAATAATTCATTATTATTTGAACAAATGAGATTCTCTTCACAAGATTAATTCCAAAAATTGGATCCAAAATTCACATCAATCAAAACACATGTTTCGCCATGAACGCATCAAACACTTGATAAATTTTATTGCTAAAAAATTACTTATCTTTGTTTATATGACTATGTTATTATTTGAAAACATAAATATTTTTCTTTATATTGTAAATTAATAATCTAAACTAGATTACTTTCAGTTGATGGATTTAGGGTGTTACAAAATCTACCCCCTTAAAAAGAATCTCGTCCTCGAGATTAAGAAAGGCTAGCACGAAAGCAAAGGAGATATATGGTTATTTGTAGGTTCTTGGTTCACATTGAACTCCTCCAAACTTAAGGAACTTCCTTACTTCTTTGCTCCAAAATGTATACTAATCAAGCGACCTTCATCATCATACTTATAAAATGGTGGGTCTTCTGAACTATTGCTTAGGTCATGCTTGACAGCTTTCTTCTCTAGTCGGTCTAGACGCTTCTTAGGGCATTCACGAATAAGATGTCCTTCGTTTTTGCAGTAGTAGCAAGCACCTCTTGCTTTGAGTTCTTTGTGAGTCAACTTTGCTTGACTAACAGGGGATGAGGGTTGATTGGGTGTCTATATCTCATATAGCTGAGCCTGACTTGATTCTTCTGTTTGGGTATCCATGTGTTTCGTGGCTTTTGCTTGTGGTTGGGGTGAACTAATCATATATCCAAACATTTTTCTATTCCTTTTGTTGTTCTTCATTCCATTCATCGAATATCTCTGTGACTCATTTTTCTCGTTTATAGTTTTTAAGGTAGGGATATTGTCATTGGCACCATTTACTTCATTTCCATTGGGGTTCATTATCTAGTCAGAGGATAAAAGAGTTAGTGAGACAGACTGCATAAGAGGCTTGTATGACATTAAGATAAAGAGCTAACACAACATTTTAATTTCCAATATAAGATTAGTTAAGGAACAAGGGTGGTTTCAGATTTCTACTAGCTTCATCATACTACAAGAGCGTACTAGTGTCATAATCCTTAACATAGATCCTTTTGAACCTTATAGATTTCAGAGCTTGATATCCAAATCATCTTTCTGTTCCAACACTATTTCTTTGAGCACAAATTGAGAGAAAGACTTGAGTGGGACTTTAGGGCAACTAGAGTAGAGCATCACATTGTTTGCATATAGTAGATGACATCACACTTTATTCTCCTTATAAAGAGCAAAACACAATAGGTGCGAGAGATTCTCCAAATTTATTCATATATCACTTAGCACAATTACAAATCTTGAAAGGGGCAACACCTTGACATTTTTTTTCGAGAGACATACTCCTTCTTCTAGCTAAATGATATATTATTCGTCCTTGTCAGATGCATCAATCTGAGCTGGAGGTCGATTGTCTTCAACTACTATTCTTTCTCCAGATGGAGTTTCCAAACACATGGTTCTCTTAGTATGTTGGATTACTGCTTTAGTTCTTTGTAACCAATTCTTTCCAAGAATCACATCCTTTCCCATTGTTTCTATGACTAGGAGATCAGCTGGAAAATCTATCCCGTTGATTTTAACGCTTACTTTTGGACATATGTAGTCCACTAACATTTTTCCTTCGGGTGTACTGATGGTCTTTCTTGATCTTAAGGGACACTTAAAGATACCATACTTTGTTGCAAATTGGGCACTGATAAGAGAATGTGTTGTATGAGGATCATACAACACGGTGGCGATGGTTGTGTGAATGACTAGTGTTCCAAAAATTACTGCATTATCATATGGGATGGTTCCTTTTACTGTATAACTTATCCTTCTTGTGGTCTCTTTCCGTTGTTTATTCTTTGTTGATGCATGAGTTTGAGGGTGTTGTCTTTTCTTTTGGACCTTATTGATCTCCACATCTTTCTTAGGGCAACCATTAACAAGATGGCCGGTATCACCACAGCCAAAGCAAGCACGACTTGATAAGTTACATGGTGGAGTTGTCTTTACGTTGTTGGTAGAAGTTTCTGTGCATTTCTGTTCATATTCCATGTCTGAAGACTGAGATAGCTTCATCTCGGAGGTGATCTGTAGTGAACTCTTCTCTGGATAACTACGGAAGTAATGACCTTCACGTCCACATTGATAGCAAGCTTTTCTTGAAGTTATCTCTTGACTTTTTCCATGTTTCCCTTTTCGTTTCTTGGACCTGATGCGACGACGAGGCTGAAACTGTGTGCAAGTAATAGTCCATCCATCAATGTAACACTCATGTGTTTCTTCTTGGGGCTGGCATCCTTGTGATGTTTCCTTTCTGGAATACTTTGCAATTCATCAACTGACAGTGCATTAGGTATGAGAGAATCTGCTATTAGTTGTTCTTGGGGAGACATCTGTCTGTTTATGCCAGAAAATAAAATCCGGTTCTTCTGTTTTGCAGTTTCACTTTCGTTTGTACTGATCTGGCGACAAGGAATTCCATAATACTCGCAACAACAACAGGTTCCAGGGTTAATTGTTTGTTGGTTCGGTTGTGCATCCCTTTGGGTCTTGAATTTCTGTTCATCAGTTGTTTTATTCATAGTGTTGTTTTGATTTGCCAACACACCGCATTCTTTGCATTTAGTGACATCGCTTGTCGTTGACATTCCAAGGTCTGACATCTGTATGGGTATGGAAGAATGGAAGGGACGATAGGGTTGAGCAAAGACAGATTATAGAGAGCAGAGAAAACCCATCTATCTAAGGTTTTACCTAGTTAACTGATGCCATTGTGGACAAAAGTCACACAATACACCAACAATCATTTCAAAGAAGCAAATCAAACATGAACACAAAGGACAATGAATTCAAGCATACCAGCACAACACAATCCAATTCTACTCATTCAACCAAAACAAAAAGGTGAGACGAGGTTTGAAATAAGAAAGATATTATGACGTCAAGGAGTCAGGTAAGAATTATCAAGGAGTTAGGCAAGACAAATTTGTTGGTGGCCAAGAGTGAAATAAGATAACCATGAACTATTAAAATGAGGATAAATGATACAACCAAGGATATGAAGTGAGTTAGGGAGAAAGCATTATCAAGGGGAAAAGTAGAGAGGCAAAAGTTTAATATATCAAGGTAGATATTGTCTAAGGATGGTAATACAATGGCAAGGAAACAAAAGTATAAGAAGTCAAGGGTTATATAGCAATATTAGGGATTAGAAAACCACTTATAATATAATATAATATCGCCATTACCGATCTAGTCGAACATCTTAATACTAAAGAACAATCCTATCACCTTAGCCAAGAAGTCAAATAATAGATCCAGGGGACCCATAACAAAACTTCTTGCGGAGTGGGGATAAGACAGAGAACAGAGCATCGTTGATAGCTTCGAAAGGGTTCCTTCCGGCAAACTTCGCTTCAAGTTCTGAAATCCTAGCTTGATCATCTTGCAATGCTTCTCATTAGAACCTTCTGATAGACGAAGAATCAGATAAGAAGAGTTGAAAATAAAAGAGACGAGTTTGATATAAAGTAAATTTTTATAAAGACAATTAAGTCAAGTTTTGAACAACTGACTGGGCTTTCCATTTCTAACTAATCTAGCGACCTACGGTCACATTGCTTTGATACCACTTCTGTCACACCCGGTTCCAGGGGGTGGAACCGAGCGCATAGCATATGTGTGCCAGGATCTATTTCCACACATATGATGATGTCACAAGTGTAATATATCAAAAGAACAATGCATAAGAGCATAAATAACGATTATATTAACATATTACACTTCGAACAGACATAATGTCTTAACCTTTATTCATCAAAGTACAGCGAACATGGACATCCATCCACAGGAAGATGACCGGGGGTATCACTAGACTAGCATCCATGGAGTTCAGCATCATAACTTCATCTGCAAACTTCTGATCAAAATTAAGCAAAGGTGAGCTCACTTATGGTCGGGGCTCAGCAAGTGGGGGAAAAACTAATGCAAGTCTAACAAGGTGAGGCTGAGGTTGAGCAGTAAGCATTTTAGTTGGTCAACATTTTATTAACAACACCTGTCTTACTAATAAGTGTGAATCCCAAGTATTCCCATTAAGCAAAGGTACAAGAGTATATCAAAAAACACTTAAGTGAAACCACTTAAGAAAACCATTGGCAGATCATCGGATCTCGATTTATTTTCATCTTCAAGTTCGATTATCATGTGAGGAGTCCAGGCTGCTCATAACCGTGAGCACGGCTGATATATCAGTTTTACACTCTGCAGAGGTGGCACATCTTTACCCATGAGTCGCGATTCCCTTCTAGCCCGGGTTAGCTAGACCCGTATTCACTTCCGAGGTGAATGGCCAGGGTCTCACTACGAGGCTTCTCCCTAGAGTCCTCATTACGCAAATGCTGGAAATGGTCAAACTGCATAAGGCACACCTACCGTAACCAACTTATAGTCCAGACTACAGGGTAAAGCTTTGGGAACTATGCCTGTATCCAATCTGCCTGAGCCGGAACTATAAGAGCTTGCCAGATGCCCCCGTTCCTGTCGACCACGACCAGCACCCAACATAAGACTTCCCTAGTTATTTAGCCAAGACCAGAGCCATGATAGTTCTCATGGTAGCACTGTTTTCCCGGGTGGTCACTCCATGTTCCAATTAATATGCAATGATCTTGTTTAACCATCGGGTTAACATCAATAAAGTAATATTACCATTTGGAACATTAATATCATAAACAGGAGTGACTGCATAAATTTAAAGTTGTAGCAATAGCATAGCTACTTGATTAGATCATAATCCCAGGTTAAACAAGGAGTAAGGTTGGAAAGGTTATCTAAATAGGTAACCCGTCAAATTATGCATATATTCATCGAAGAATAAACTTTATTAAATGTATTGTTTGGGATCAAACAGAGTATGTAGAGGGAGAAGTCCACTTGCCTTGCTTATAGAAAACTTGAGGTTCTTCCACGGAATAACACTTGATTCTCAACTATTTGATCAATCACTGAATATCACACAAACAAACAAGAAGAAACAAACACCACTCAATAACATACAACATTCACCATACGTAAAGCTAAAAGAAAGCCTAACGAAAAGAGCGCTCGCTTTTCAAAAACATCGCAAGTAATGGTTATAATAAGAGGGTATTCTTTTCAAAAATGTGTGATCTATACTTTATAAAACAAGACATGAGCTTATAAATATCTTAATTAAAATATACAAATATTGGGTTGACCATATTAATCTTTTATAAAATGTCATTTGTGATATGTCTAAGATTAAGAGTTTATAAGAAAATAAAACACGTTATAACAATATTAAACCTTTTTAACCTTTTAAAACAGATATAAGTTATACTAGGTCTGTGCCCGTGCGTTGCCACGGGAGTAAAAATTTTGTGTGAAACATAGATACGACAAATATTACTATGATATACAAAATTCGTGTGCCAAAGAAAATTTCTCCCTAAACAAAATACAATGCAATGAAACATGTTATACTCTTGCCATGCTACATAAGTTGTAGTTTCACAATGTAATCGCAAGCAATTCGACCAAGCAGAAAAACTGCAGCACATTTGCTAGAGGTCTACATTGTTTTTGTTTCCCATTTGCCGATTCTATCAGGTCATGCAGGGTCTCGGTCACCACCTGCTGCTTGGATTTGAGCACCCTAGTAAACTCTAAAGCACAAGAAAATTATCCAAACATCATGAAGAACTGCGAGGGTGATATAACCACCACAATCTTTGTTGTTAATAGAACTGGGATCTGAAAACAGAGAACACACCTGATTGTAAGAATATGATATACAAAATATCTGATGTGGTGATAGGGACAATTTTATTACATTACAAGTAAAAAATAGCAATCACCATATACAATGTTTGTTGTTGCATCTGCAGTCGAAAGCAAGCAATCAAGACGGAAAATGATTCATAGCTCCATACAAATGTAAAAACGATGGTAATTCGATCCTAAAAATAACTGTGGCACATGAACAAATCACTGCAACCCATGAAAATCAGCAGCATAAAATGGTGACTGTAAAATCACATGTCAGCAAATGGAACAGTCATCCTTGGAACAGTTGTAACCAAGTACAGTTAAGCAATAGGAGCCATCAAATTATATTACTATCTTGAAATCACATGTCAGCAAGCAATGACACTCATCCTTGGAGTATTTTCTCTCCATCTTTCATTTTGCAAACTCCACTTCGTCTTTGGTACACAACTGTAGACGATGCTTCGTCGACGGAGAAAATGATGGCAGCCCAATCAAAGAACCTAAATGAGATCTTCCGTTCAGTAGACAAAAAGGAAGCTCTCAACACCACCATACCTTAGCCCCTCGGTGTGAATTTTTGAGTTAAGAAATAAACACTCTAATATTGTGTAGCCATAGATCATATTGTTGTAGGTTAAACTTGTAAAAGACCACATACCTAGCATGTTTCCCGGCTCCCAAAAGAGATCATTCTACTTGTCCTTCTTACGTTTCTCCCTCTCAGATTTATGCACTTTCATTGGAGCCTTCCTTCCATATTGTTCAAGAAGATAGGCCTGTCAAGATGTTCAGCATCAGCAAAAAATGTGTCATGCACTTGTAGTAGAAAAGCTTGTTAATTCCTCAAAGAGCATAATGAGCCTATCCCACTCTCTGATTCTACCTTATCCACAACCTCGATATTAGAGAAAGGCTAGTTTAATTTGAAGGCGTTATCAATTATTCAGTGACATACATCCACATTTGCTTCTGCTAGTTTCCCAGATACATGATACAAAACATATAGACTAAAAGAAATTTCCAAAAATTGTCTGATCATTATACTTTCCTTCATAACTTGATGTTCAGTAAGCCCTACTAACTATGGCTGATATGTTAACACCTATTAAGATATACTCTGTATATGTGCATATTGAGTTGGTCGGACCTGTTCATACTAAGAAAAGAGCCCATCTTGTGTTGTATCCACCATAGCTTCCGACAACTACATTCGTCTGACAAAAAAACAGATATTAGTAAGGAAAACTAAGAAGGAAAATGACAAAAACCCACATAAACATTAGTGGTGAGGTTTTAAAAACCTAGCTGCATTTCATACAATCTAACATCTGAAAATTTTATAAGGTTTCAATATCCAAATAATCCTCCTCAAGGGTTTGACTAACAAGCAGTTTCTTAGCTGCTACCATCTTCATCACCATCAGCTTCAATTTTTGTGGTCGCATCATATGTTAATCGCATCGTATGGAACCTTTTAGGGATTTGTTCTGTTAGTTGAGTGAAACCATAAAACCCCCTAGAATAGATCTACCCCTTGTTAACAACAGCAACAAGGCCTGCTTTACTGCTTATAGATTGCCAAAGTTAATTTTTCTTCATAATATTCCTGAAATGGAATTGCACCTACCACCTTTGACATGCCAACAGATGCACCATCATTACTACTACATATAGTTTCATGTTGGCTATCATGGTCCCCATTTGGTCTCGAGAAAAAACACTATCCTCAGCTACTTTCTGAAGTAGGTAGGTCTGGCAAAAACCAACTGCAGAGCTATCATCCACTGTTCAAGAACAATTTACTAACGGATTGTTAAAATTGAATAGCTTCATTTGAACAGTTGCATCTCAGTAATTGTTAGCAATTTAGCACCCCCACAAAGTGGGCCTATCAATAGGCATGTCCTACTCCTGCACGACAGAACTGCTAGGTACTATATTATCAGATTTGAACAAAACACAACAATCGCGGATCCACGAGTGAAATAAGATTGCGCCCATCGTAAGATGTGGAAAGGAAAACAAAACAAAAGATGGCAGCAACGTGAAAACGCACCGTCGTGGAGCAGAGATGGTGGGAGGAGCATCAGCCGCCAGGGAAACGACCGCCGCCTTCCCCTTGCTCGCCGACCACAGCGGGTACCGCAGCTTCAATGCCCTCGAGGGAGGTGGATGGCGATGGCATAGTTGTGGGGTGGGTGTGACCGTGGACATCAATGGCACGACGACAGAGCCATGATCAGCTCATCACAACCTCGAGGCAGGAACAAAGTGGGTGTTAGGTAAATTGGAGGTAAATATTTGCTTGCACCACTGATGACATCTCCTGAAGTTCCTAACAAACTAATCAATCCCTAGTATATCCTAAAACCAAACCAATAGGCTAAACATTCAAACCAACTAAATCTGCAAATAGGCCTCGTTTCATCCTTGCGTTGTTGCATGTCTGTGTTGCGCATGCATCTTGAACTTGAATCACCACATGACACAATTCATTAGGTTCTTTCAGGTCCAAATTTTAGTCACCCAAATTAGTTTGCTTTTGGCTTCAGATGTTTCAGCTGTAACCATAACCACTGTCCTACTCCTACCCCAATAGCTTCGTGCACAACTATGCTCCCAAACAGAGCAGCAATGTTACAGCAGGCAGCACAATTGATCAGTTTGTTCAAATATGGTACCAACACCCTCGTAGAATGAGAATCTATGAGTAAGATGTGCAGTATGTGCAACAACCTCATCAAGGAAATAACACAGATAAAAAAACATGAACAAATAATGTGAAATCCTATGTGCATATTTCAACAGTATGCATACCATGCTCCATGAGGAGAACCTCTTGTTTTGTAGCTGGGAGGGGAGTGAGTATTGGCATCCATAGATAACATATCACTTTCAGATGAAACTGGTAGCTGTCCCTTATACTGTGTCTTTTTCACCGAATTTGAGTTATGATCAGAATTATTTATCTTATCCGATAAATATGGCTTTCCCTCCTCAATACAATGGGCTCCTTTATTACCTCCTTGAGAATCCTTTTCAGTTTAGTCCACTGTCTCATCATTCATCGAATCACGGCCCTGGCACACAATCTATAAAGCAAAAGATTTTTTTTCACCAAGTCCGATAGAAAAACGCACTTATAAGCCTCCCTTACTAATTTTGATACATTATGCCCATCCCCATCTTTTATATGTAGAGCTACTGACAATTCTCTTTGTATGTTTTTCAGGTTCATTCAGAAACTACCTAAAAGTGTCACAAATATATAGCAGTATATGGATACAAACATGTTATGTACCTAGCTATATGTACTGAAATGTTCTGGACACTAATGGCTAAGGATTATATAGCTAGAAGGAAAAGGTATATAATACAGGCGATTTGTGACATTCACATATAGGTGATCAACTCGTGACAACTCATATCTTACGAACCTTCACACTGCAACCCAGTTTCTTTTGGCTAATTTAGCTGTTAGGGTCTAGTTTTCGGTCCACCGTGCTCTACTTTTTTTCCAGTGGAACAATCGCATGATAAGCATATTTCCAACCAGGTTTTTCCCCACCATGCTTTATCTTTTCTTCATTTCTAATGTTACATTATATTGAATCGTTTTTTTTTAAAATAAAAGAGTTGGAGCTCTCATTTGTTGCTCCATGTTCCAAGAGAAATAGGAAAGGTAAGACTGATTAAACCCATAATTGAAATATTTAACAATTCGAACATCATGACCAACACCAGTCCAGGAGACCAAAAATCACCAGCAAACCAATCACCAGATGGTATACCCAAGGTCCAAGAGTAATACTTAATTGTTTGACAAAAAAAAACAGCTTCCGCTGACTCGACCAAAGAATAATGAATGCTCGGCAGGCTACTATTCTTCAAAAACCCACATACTTGCCTGTTCTCAAGCAGCAGGACTTCATTACTTCTCCATCAAAACAAGGCCCTACTTGTTGGGTAGGAACACGGAAGGAGTTAAAGTGCAGGATAGTAAGTTCTCCGAGTCAAATATGAAGAAAATAAGTTGTGGGAAAAAATAGTAACAGTGGTTTATCATATCTGAAGAAACAACTAAATAATAGTAAATGTACCATACTTATAGGAAAGTACCTTCATATGAGATGCGCTACACATATTGTGAATCTTATTGTGCAAGATGGACTTAAGAAGTGGACATTTCAGTGAAGTGTGTTCGTGCTGCTGTTAGATACAATTTAGACTTCTGACAAACTCCAGTATCAGGTAATTTCCAAGGTAGGGACGCATTTCAAAATTCCAAATACCCAAATACACGGTGCTAAACAAATACCAACAATTACCTTATTAATATCAGAATTTAGAACAAGCATAAATGCATAATAGCAACCTGGAAACCTTGCGTGAGGAAAGGGGTCCAGTTCTATCGTCGATCGTGACAACCTCTAATCCTATTCTTTCTCCGCCTCTCTCACCTCTCCTGCAAATAGAGACGGCACACAAAAATTGGTAAAATGCATGGTCATCACACAGTCGAACGAACCGGAGTTCGAGAAGGCGAAGCAACGCAGTATGGGTATAGAATCCGCGAATGTTGAGGTTCGGGTGGGAGCCTCTGAAGGTTTCAAACACCCACATGACCAGCATCGTCTTCCCCACGCCCTGCGAGTACCCGAAGCCGGAGCAGTGAGTCGGTTGTCGCGAGATCCGGTCGGACGATAGAAGGGAGGGATGGAGGGTTTGCTACCTGGAATCCTAGAGCTTGGGTGTGGACTTCTTCTCAACGTTGAGGACAATGGTGTCCGTGCCCCGAACGCCAACAGCGGTGTTGCCCTTGCGGACGGCCTCGAGAGCGTGCTCCACCTGGAAGAGGTGTCCGTCGGGGGAGAAGACAGTTATGGCGCGGTCATAGCGGGCCATCGTGCTGGCATCGCCGGCGGTTAGGGTTTGAGCTTGCTTCCCGACCGATGGTGGTGGCGTGTGGGGCGGGGTACGGGGAGGTGAGGGCGAGGGTATGGCGGCTGGCAGGCGGCGTGCGGGTGGTTCGCGCTGCGGGTTCGCGCGGCGGCATTCGCGGCGTGCGTGCGGTGCGGCTGGCAGGCAGCGCGCGGGCGGTTCGCGCGGCGGCATACGCGGCGGGCGTGCGGAGCGGTAGCGTCGGGCTATTCACGGCGGGGGCAGTCTACAGTCTCCCCTTAATAGTTAGTAGAGATATCTAAGGTTAATGGGCTACGAAACACGTTATTAATTTTTAAAAGCATTATGGAACACCTTATAAATCATTGTTAAACATTCACTTATGATAAACTAAGATATAAGTCTAAATAGGTTTTATGTGAAAAGGTCATTATTATTATTAAACACCTATTTATGGAAAGTTATGGTATATGCCTTAAATGAACTTTTATATAAAAGACAATGAACAAACAATTATATTTTATTTTTATTAGAAAGTACATGTCCTATATTTTATTAAGAAAGCTATATACAAAACAGTATACAAACTAACATTCTTATTAAATAACATGAACACTAATTTCCTTAGTTTATTCTTTAGGAAAAACTAAGTGACACATATATAAATAATATGAACTAATTTTGATTAAATGATTAACTAAGCCTATATAACCAGTTGTAAACAAATATAAATCTAATTAACTAGGTTATGAGAGAACATAATTACTCTATTATCTATCTTTACATTTAGTTTAGAAACAAATGACTTAGATATTTAAAATGAATATTATATTCATTGGTATGTTATTAACTATTGTTTTAGTTATGACTATGTGAGTACTTAATTAAGCCATTATATCATTATTAGAAAAGTTATATGACATATTACCATTTAGTACGGCTATACTTAAACATCTATAACGAATCTTATTAAATCAAAATCATGATGTCTATTAAAAGGTCGTTTTACAGTTAGAAATAAATTCTCTAATTCTTTAGTAAGAAACCTATATTTATCAACATATTATCATTTTCTTTATTAGGAAAGTATAAGTGCCTAATCAAGTTATTTTAATAAAATTCTATTATTTCAGTTTTCTCCTTTCTTTCTTAAATAGAAATTATACGCGTGGCTAAAATTGTTTACTTAATTCTTATAACATTAATATTCTAAGAATTGATTGTAAATTACTAAATGAGACTTTTAATAACATAATCATGTTTATTATGACATAAATAAATGTCTTACTAATTCTAAGTTAAGTGCCATACTTATGAATTCATTTATTATGAATAGTAACATCTATATTTTTATTTGACCGGAAATACGTGGCTCAATTCCTATTTCAATTTCTTATATCACTAAAATTATATTTATAGCAATACTAACCAATTATCGCTCCACACACTAAAGTGAAAATAAATCCATAAACATTTCTAGTATGAAAATCACTGAAGTGGTGAATAGTGTCCGTACTTATTAAAATTATAAAATCTTACGCATATTCAAAGCGTTGTCGCGGTGTTAAATTTTGGTTACACGTATACATCGAATCTCTAAAATTATACATGTGAATCGCCAAATCGCATCAATATTACAACAATAATTCACAATAAATTTAAAACATGATTTAGCAAATAAATATTTCGGGGTTGTTTTCAACCTTGGGATGAACGGCGGTCTTGGATGAACGTCGACGAGGGAGAGTGTTCGACGGGCAGTGAACGGCAAAATTGTCAGTGAGTGTTTGGGCACGTCTCCGGTGAGCAGTGAGGCACAACGGCGAGCAGGACGCTACTCCGGCTTCCGTCCACAACGGCATTGACAATGAGCGAGCACAGTGGCAGACACCGGCGAGAGGCGTGGACGGTCCAATGAATCAGCAAAGGCACGGGCGATGGGACGTGCGGGAGGCCAGAACAACGAGCGGCATGGCGGGACGCGGGGCGACGACGACGGTGCGAGCTCTAGTGAGGCGTCGGCGAGCAACCGGGTCGACACCAAATAACATAGACAAGCGCGGCAGCACGACGCGAGCGTGGGCGTACAGGATGGCGCAGCAGCAGGGGCTGAGTTCGATGCGGACAGGGAATCGGCCGCGAGCACTGAGGTGCGCGGCGAACAGCACTAGCAGAGAACTGTGGGGGTCTTGAGCAGCATGGCGAGTGGAGGTTCGGCGTGGGGAAATTTTTGGCACGGCGGCAGAGCATGAGGAGGAGGCTCCGTCATGGGCTCCATTTATAGGCGGGAGAGTAAATCAAGGCCATTACAGCATGTAATTGATAGAAACGGAAGCTTGATTGCGCTATTAATGGAGACGGCGGGGAGACGGGTCGACAGGGGAGAGTAAGAGCTCGGTAGCCATTAATGGCGCTGGGAAGAGAGGAAACTGCCGACTCACTAAAGAAGAGGAAGGGGAGAGGAAATGGACAGGTGCAGGCATAAGCCTGCTCTACTCGCGGCCAGAGCGGGGAGGTGTAGAGGTGGCCGCGCGGAGGCAAAAGGGCACGACAGCAGACGTCCCAGCGGCGGCTGCGCTGTCCTTGCGTGCGGGTGAGGAGCTGGAAGACGACCAGGGCTGAGAGGGGTGAGTGGGGTTCACATGCCAGGAAAGAGGGAGGGAGGCGCGTAATGGGCTTGCATGTGCTGGACGTGCGTGAGTGAGCATGATTTTTTTATTTTTCTTTTATTTTTCATTTCCAAAATATACATATATATATATATATTCCACAATTAGGATAAACTCAAGTTTATTATGAACAAATCAAAATACATACTTACCAAATTTATTATTTTAATAATTCATTATTATTTGAACAAATGAGATTCTCTTCACAAGATTAATTCCAAAAATTAGATCCAAAATTCACATCAATCAAAACACATGTTTCGCCATGAACGCATCAAACACTTGATAAATTTTATTGCTAAAAAATTACTTATCTTTGTTTATATGACTATGTTATTATTTGAAAACATAAATATTTTTCTTTATATTGTAAATTAATAATCTAAACTAGATTACTTTCAGTTGATGGATTTAGGGTGTTACACCCCCGGGAGGAAAAGAGTGCGGGCTGGGATAAAATTGTTTTGGGAATTACAAGGGCGAGCGGGCCCCGAGCAGTCAAACAAAAAATTTGCGGAGATTATCAATGTTCCAGGAATGCTCCAATTCTTCGCCGGATGGCGTCGCGAGCCTGTATGCACTAGGGGACGCCTTCGTCTTGACGATGAAAGGGCCCTCCCACTTGGGCTCCAGTTTGCCCCGGGACTCTATCCGAGCGGTTCGGACGAGTACGAGGTCTCCTTCGCTAAATTCCCTCGGGATGACTGCGTGGTCATGCCATGCTTTTGTTTGGGCCTGGTATTTGTTTAAAGCCTGTAGTGCGAAGACTCGGTCTCCGTCGATCAGGTCCTTTGAAGTGCGCTCGTCCACGTCGGGGACAGCTGACGGGACTGTCCGTGGGGACCCATGCTTTATTTCTTGCGGGGTCATGGCCTCCGATCCATATAGAAGGCGGAAAGGGGTGAACCCAGTCGCCCTGCACTCAGTCGTGTTTAATGCCCAGACCGCTTCAGGTAACAAATCGGCCCACTTGCCCTTTTTATCGTCGAGGAGCATCTTCTTGACAGCTGTGAAAATTTTGCCATTGGCGCGTTCCACAACTCCGTTGGACTGCGGGTGGTATACTGAGGCGAAGGCAAGCTTGGTGCCAATGGAGAAGCAGAAATCCTTGAAGTATTGGCTGTCAAATTGCTTGTCGTTGTCAACTGTGAGTTCGGACGGGACTCCGAAGCGGCAAACAATGTTTTGCCAGAAGAATTTCTGTGCAGTCTTTGATGTTATTGTGGATACAGCTCTCGCCTCGATCCATTTGGTAAAATACTCGACAGCGACGAAGGTAAATTTGAGGTTCCCCTGAGTCGTGGGCAGGGGCCCGACGATGTCCAGGCCCCAGCGCTGAAGAGGCCATATGTGGGCGATTAGTTTCGTGAATTGCGAAGGGCTTCCTGATCGAGGTGAAAACTTTTGGCAGGCTTTGCAAGACCTTGTGACCCGATTTGCGGCGCAGATCATTGCGGGCCAGTAGAAACCTTGGCGGATCACCTTTGCGGCTAGGGCCCTTGGCCCTACGTGAGAGCCGCAAGTCCCGCTGTGGACTTCGCGCAGGATTTGGACGCCTTCAGTCTCGGTGACACATTTAAGTATTGGTTGACTGACCCCCTTCTTGTAAAGCTGGCCTTCAATCAATGCGAAGTCTCGGCTTCGATGTTTGAGGCGCTTGGCCTCGTTGATGTCGGTTGGATGGTAGTACCCCTGTAGGAACAGGGTTATTGGTGCCCGCCAGTCTTCGATCATAATAAGGTTGACTATGCGGTGGCCCTCGCTGTCATTGGTTATCTGGAGCCCTTCGGGGCTGCGGATGGCTGGCGTGCCGATAACATGGTAGAACACGTCGGAGGGCAGGGACTCGCCTCTGGCGGCAGCCTTGGCCAATGCGTCGGCCTCCTCATTCTTGGCCCGGTCCACATGCTGCAAGGTGAAACCCTTGAATTGTCTCTTGAGACTACGGATAGCTGCGAGGTATTGCATAAGTGCGGGGTCCTTTGCTGCATAGTCTTTCTCGACTTGGCCGGCGACTACCTTTGAGTCTGTTCTGATAATGCAGGTAGTGACACCAAGGGCCCTTAGTTTGCGGAGGCCGAGGATGACAGCTTCGTATTCTGCTATGTTGTTAGTGCATCTGTCAGATTCTAGAGCAAAGCTGAGGCGTGCCACGTATCTGTGCTTGACCCCGGTGGGTGAGGTAATGACTGCAGCCGCGCCTGCCCCCGCGTGGCACCATGCGCCGTCGCAATGGATTGTCCAAACCTTCTCTGCGGACGGGTTCGGCTGTGTTATTGGCCCAGTCCAGTCGACGACGAAGTCTGCCAGAACTTGTGACTTGATGGCTGTCCTGGGCTCGAATGTGATGTGGTAGCCAGAGAGTTCGGCCGCCCATTTGGCGATCCGTACCGATGCCTCCGGGTTCCTGAACAATTCGCCGAGTCCCCTATCTGAGGTGACCCGGACCTTGAATGCTTCAAAATAGTGGCGCAATTTGCACGAAGCCATAACAAGTGCATAGACAATCTTTTCCAGTTCCGTCATATTACATTTTGATGGTGTGAGCACTTCGGAGACGTAATAAACTGGACATTACTTGATCATGCCCTCTACTGTATGCTCCTGAACCAGTGCCGTGCTGACCGCATGCGGCGAAGCCGCAACATAAAGCAACAGGGGTAGCAAAGAGTCGGGGCTTGTAAGAACTGCCAATTCCGACAGGTACTGTTTTAATGAGGCGAAGGTCACCGCCTGCTCTGGTCCCCAAGCGAAGTCTTTTGCGCCGCGGAGAGTTTTGAGGAAGGGGAGACTTCGCTCTGCGGATTTGGAGATGAATCTGTTGAGGGTGGCCAATCTGCCTGTCAGGCGTTGGACGTCTCTGGCTGACTGCGAGGGCGTCATGTTAATGATGGCCTAAATTTTGGTTGGGTTGACCTCGATTCCGCGGTGCGACACCAAGTAGCCCAATATTTTCCCCTAGCGAACGCCGAAGACGCACTTTTCGGGGTTTAGGCGAAGTCGTGCGTCTTGCATGTTCGCAAACGTTTCGGCGAGGTCAGCAAGATGGTCCTCCTTTCTTCTGCTGGCGACGACGATGTCGTCCACATACGTGAATATATTTCTGCCGACTTGCCCCTCGAGCACCGTTTTGGTAAGCCGAGAGAAAGTGGACCCGGCGTTCTTGAGTCCCTCCAGCATTCTGATGAAGCAATACGTGCCGAAGGGTGTTATGAAGCTGGTGCTGGCCTTGTCCTCCTCCTTCATGTATATTTGATGATAACCGGAGAAGCAGTCGAGGAGTGACATGACTTCGCACCCAGCCGCGCTATCTACTATTTTGTCGATCCGAGGCAACGAGAAGTTGTCCTTTGGGCAGGCCTTGTTGAGACTGGTGAAATCGATGCACATCCGCCATTTGCCGCTCTTTTTCTGCACCATCACAACGTTGGCGAGCCATGTGGGGTAGGCCACTGGCTCGATAAATTTGGCCTCCAGGAGGCGATGGACCTCGGCCTTGGCGGCTTCTGTCTTCTCATCAGACATTTTGTGGAGCCGCTGTTTTTTCGGTCTCACCGAAGGGTCGATTCCCAAGCTGTGCTCGATGATGGAGCGACTGACCCCGACCAGGTCGAGGGCAGACCAGGCGAAGACGTCTTTGTTCTTGGACAAACAGCAGAGGAGTTTCTCCTCGTCATGCGAAGTGAGGTCTTCGCTGATGGTGACCGTCTGCTTAGGTGTGGCCTGGTCGAGGGGAACAGTCTTGGTCCCGTCGTTGCTCTGTAGCTGTGCTTTGTTGTGTTCTTTGTTAGTTGGGCTGGCGGACGCGGGGACCTCGCGCTTGGCCGTGAGGCAGTGCACGTTTCTTTGTCCGGGGACGAAGTCCCGTTCTATGTTTCGCGCAGTCTGCTGGTTGCCGTAGACCGTGATGGCGCCTAGCGGACCTGGTATCTTCATGCACATGTAAAGTTCGTGAATGGCTGCCTCAAACTTGTTGATGGAGCCCCGGCCCATAATGGCGTTGTACGGATACACCATGTCGACGATGTCGAAGGTCACTTGTGTAACACCCCTGTTGTTACTATAACTAAAATTTGAGCATAACATCATAAGCATTGGCATTGCATATGTTTGACACACCTAGAGTGCATTTACTAGGTAAAAATTTCAAACAAGTTGTATTGTTTTGGTGCTTTGCAAATAGAACCCTGGATAGGGAACTTAACCCTAAATAGGATTATAGGGGTAAAACCTAACCCAAGTTGAGAAAACCTAAAGGCTTTAGGGAAATAATTATAAAATGTCCCCAAAAATAAAGTTGAATCACATTTATACCCCTGGGATACCAAAAACCCTAATTGGAACCCTGGAAAACCCTAAAACTAAAACCTAGGGGCTTATGTGCAAAATTGATGCACATTTGGACTAAAGTGCAAAAACCAAGTTAATAAAGTATCTTAAGTCACTTGATTCACTCATATGTGAATTTACAAGCCAAACCCTAAGTTTTGGACTCATTTGCAAAAAGGACCCCAATTGTGATTCCTATGCTAAGTCTGAAATCAGGGTTATAGGCCCAACTTTAGAGCTGTGTAGCTTTCAAAATAGTAAGAATTCATATTAGGTCACCACATCAAAATTGTAGCCCAATCATAGGAGAACAATTTTGCTGAAGAGGGAAAGCCATGTTCTTGTGAGAAATTTGGAGATAATCATGCTCAAACTTTGGCTGTCAGGCTGATTAAGTCTGAAAATCAGACTGACAGTGGACTGACATCAACTTCAGGACCAAGTTCATGCATGATCTGCTGCCTTTTTGTGACAACACCATATAGCAAAGTTGTAGTTGGTATAATGCTCTACAAGTTTGCTGCAGAGTTGGACTTGTGTTGTCATTAGAAATTAAGAGAAAATTTGGCTCTAAACTTGACTGTCAGGCTGTTTAAGTTCTGAACTTCAGACAAGCAGTGCAACTGCAAGCACTTTGGGCATGAATTAATGCATGATCGAGCAAGTATTTGCCTAGGATTGCTATACCAAGATTATAGCTGGATCCTAGGGCTACAACTTTGCTAAAGAGTGTCGATCATGTTGATATATAAAATCAAGAGAAAATCTGCCCTAAATCCTGGCTGTCAGATGACTGAAGAACAAACGCCATGGTACAGTAACTAAGTGGATCAGACCGCCCGTGCGGCAAACTCAAAGCCGGCGACCTCTTTGTGCCAAAATTCGTGCCGCCGCCGTCCGGGTTCGTGGGCGGTAGGGAATGGATAACGTCAGGGAGGGATAACCCATACGTGGCGCCACCGCCCTAGCCCAGCCGGAGTCTTCACCGGCGGCCACCGTGACCATTGAATTTTGCCGCGGTGTCGCCCATGCCTCCATCTCCCTCACTGTATCTCTTTCCAACGTGGTAGGCATGCGCTTGCGCTACTATCCGTGGCCGGGGGTCATCTGTTGGGCCGCCGTGCCTATAAATTGAGCAAGGAGCCACGACGAGGTGCTTTCATCTCCACCAGTGAAGCTCAGTCGAAGTCAAATTCGCACTGCCCTCTCCATCTTCGGCCAAATTGATTGCGCGCAATGAAAACACAGCTTCTTACGGCCCTGTAGCCTCAATCCCCAACCCTAATTTCAACCAGAGCCGCCGTGACACCGATTTCCCCCTTTCTCTGTTTCCGGCGAACGTAAAGCCCTGCGCTCCGTGGCCAGCCCTCTCTGGTAAGTCCCTGTCCGATTCAAGCCTTGTTTTAGCAGCTCTATGTGTTCATGAAGCTCCTCATAGTGGCCGTTTAACCAATCCGAGCGTGGATAATTGAGAACACGGGATTAACACGGCGGTTTCCGCCGTGCACGTGGACAGGCCGTTCTCAGTGCGTTCTTGACAAATTGATGCGTGTTCCTAGGTCGCCTTAAGCCAGTAATGCCTCCCCGGTAGTTAGCCATAACAGTCGTCGCCGACCATGGCCGGTACGGACCACGTCAGGGACGAACGACGAGTGCGCCATGGCCAGGGGTGTTTTTGGAGAAGAGATAGAAGATCGAGGGTTTATTTGCAACCTGTCAGCGACACAAGAAATAGTGAAAGAACTCATTCCGAGTTAGTTAAAGACCCGGGGGTCTCTGTGCAAAGCCGCCAGCGCGCGCGGGCGCACGCAGGCGCGCTTCTGTCCACAGATGGGCCGTCTGGGCTGAATGCAGCCCAGCACTGTTCAATCTTTTCACTTTTCTTTTTCTGTCCAACTTTAAAAATCTGTAGAAAATTATAGAAAAATGTTAAAAATGTCAAACCAATTTTGTTAGATTTCTAATTTTTCATAGAATTTAATAAAAATAGTTTCATGATTTTTAGATTAAATAATGAATTTTAGGGCATTTAAATAGCTTAAAGAAATAGTTCTGGAATTTTAGAAAATTAATAGTAATGCCAAAAATGTTCAAACTTTTTATATGAACTCCCCACATTATTTAGAAGCCTTGGGTAGAGTTTGAATTGATTTGGACCTTGTTTGATAACTAGAACCCAAAACCCCCTGCCCTTTGAACTCCTTTACTGACTCCGGAAACCCTAAGTTCTCGGAGTTCCGTGAAGGAAAGTTGTATTCAAGACTTAGATAATAAATCTTTATTATCTTCGCACTCTCATAAGCATTACATGGCATTCATTCGTATATATATACCTATATGGTTATATTTAGAAAACGAAGAAGAGAGTAAAGTGACTGAAGAGAAGACACCACCACCTTTGGAATCTCAGGCAAGGACTTGGCTCTACTTCGACATCTGCGGGTCCGAGCCTGACTCACCTATCGACGAAGGTAAGCCCCGGTGCATTTGCCACCTTCCTTGATGTTTTTAAAATCTTTCTCACTTGATTGCTGCATTAGGTGATAGGAGTTGATTGATAAAACAATTCCTGCATTACCTTCCTTGAATTTGATTACCTTCCTTGATCACCCGTTTTACAAAAGATTTTGATGCTTAGCCTTGCTTTAGAAAAACAAAATGTTTTGTTTTTACAAAATATGATGTGGCAAAGGTGGGTGGGATGTTTTCGAAAATAAAACTTGATGGTGGATCTGTCAAAGGCCTTGATGGATCCAACATCGGAAAAGATGTACCTCTGCCAGGTACCAAGATTTGGGTGAAATGATTAAGCTGAGACCGGGCGGGTGACTTGCACGAGAAAGGAGTCTCGGTGTAGTGTCTCCGTCTGAGTCGATTAAGGACCTTGTCGATGTAGGCCTGCTGACCGAGGACCCTTTAACTTGTCACATGCCTCGTCATGGGTAAGCCTTGCCTCGGGCGGACTAAGGCCACAATAAGATAACACGAAATGGGCGTGGAGCGGTGGCGAGAGTAGCGTGTACCCTCCGTGGCAAGAGGCTGGACGATGGTGTATCTGTGCTCTCGGTTTGCGTGAACCTGATCTGGTCTTAAGAACCCCGGTGGCGGGTTGACATATGCAAGGGTTAAGTGCTACATATGTCGTGTGATTGGAGATCCTCAGCTGAGTATAATCGATTCAGATCGCCGTACCTCCGCGGTTATGGAGACTTGGCCACTGACTTACACGTAGCATTCCACTAAAGATGATGGGTTTTTGTTAAGAAATTGGCTAGTGCAGGACCAGTGATTGAACTAGGGTAGAAAGAACTCTAGTTGCAGGTAATTGTACTTAACTTGACAAATAAAATTGGATTTTTAAGGATCCACTTTAGTAAGCATTTCTGCAAAACAGAGTCTTTGATTATTGAAAAGCCTTACCTTGACTCCCTTAAGCCAGCATACCCTTGAGAGTCTTTTCCTTAGTCGGGTAAGACTTGTTGAGTAATTCCATACTCAGGGTTTATCCCTTCGTTGTTTTTAGGTGAGGAAGTAGCAGATTTCTGTTGCTTCTGTACCCAGGTGGTTCCCATGAGGAGAAACAAGAGTGAAGATGCGGGAGGACATGGTCCTCCATAAGAAAACTTTTATGAAAAGCTTATCGGGAGGAGTTTGTGCCTCCCTTGGTATGTGTAATAATACTACTCAGCACTTATATTTCTGGTCTGTAATAAACAACTTGAGCTTACTTTTTAATAAATGTAAGTTATGTATTCGCTTCCGCATTTCTTTATCTCCGATGATCTGTAATGTCTGCAAGACGGGTGAAACGTTCCTGGAAAGGTAAGGAAAGATACCGAACTTGTCAAGTGATTTAGGAACATCTACAGGGTGTCTGATGTCTGTTAGACAAGGACAACTGTAGGTGGGCCTAATTAATTGGGAGGTTCCGTCACAGCTGGTATCGGAGCGTAGCCCTTCTTTGCAGATATTATTAGGCATCTTCAAAAGATTTTCTAAAGGCTTATCTATAAAATCTTTTCGCTTCTTATCTAAATATTCTGAAGAGTTTATCTTAAAGACCAGATAGGAAGAGTGCAATGTATATAAGGTGTGAATCAACTAAGATTGATTCTGTAATTATACATGCATCATGCTAAGAACTATACTAATAAGATTTCCCCCTTAGAGAAACGCTGCCGCGCACCAGAAAGACCGCGCACAAATCTACTAGACCCATTGGCATACCCCGCCATTAACTTGCCCCAAGACATGAAGAAAGTAGCAGTGGTGGCAACGATCCTATCGGGGATCTGGAAGCACAAGTTGAACTGCTTCAATCAGAACTCTGTCACAGGAATGATCTATGGGTCGTGGATGCAGCCATCCGCTACTTGCAAGACCAACTCGTGAAACGAGATCTAGCGCTCGATTGGGCAATTAACTCTCGTCCATTCGCCCGGGCTAAGGAAGCCAAAGCTCGAGCCCGTGTAGAGGAGCTTAGCTCAGCCATGGATAACTTGCAGGTCTGTTATAATACACTACATGAAGAAGTTCATGTGTTGTATTCGCAACTGCACCCCAGTGAACCTGCGGATCATGTCGGGATGGAAGCCGGACCTTCTCATGTAGCGGGAGAAGCACTTGATGGTGAACTGGACCTTTTCAAAGCCCCCTCCCTCTATGAAGTTGGTCGATGAATGGTCTTCTACGCCCGACAGTAAAGCTACCAAACGTGAAAAGAAGTGGCTTACCAAGTGCCCGTAACATTGGCCGGACGGGACTTTCCTGCTAATATGGTTGTTCTGAAAGGCCAAGACATATATGTCATCTTGGGCATGAACTGGTTAGCCCAGCAAAAAGCAATTCTCAACCCTGATCTGAGAACCATCAGGTTGAGTTATGACCAATAGAGAGTTGGTGACTTGATTGCCTAAACCCAAGAATTAGGTTATATTAGTATTTAGTGAACCATGACCCGACCCAAAGTTGAATTTTTCGTTATTACTCCATGGCCACACCCATGCGAATAAGTGCCTAGATAATTTCTTTGTCGAACCTAAAGTGTACCTGGACTTCAAACAAGGATCTCAAGTCATGTCTCCTTCTAGAACCATTCTCTTGTTCAGCTGATGCAGGTTGAGGTCTCCATTGTATTTGGCCTCTCCTTGCGGATCGTCATGTTGCTTTATTAACCCAACCTAGGGAAGACATGTCCGACCATTTTCTTGAATTTGATGCCTTTGGTTCCTTCATATGTATCGAAGGCATACCAACTTAACCCTTGACCTTGTGCTTTCTACGATGTGCATAGAAATATGCTTGGGGCTGAATTAACAGTCTCCCATCGTACTTCCTTCATCAAGTTTAGATTATGGCCATGCCTTGGGCCATGATCTATTTGGCGCTCTACTTGTAACCATCTTTACTAGTGGAGTATCTCTTTGTGTATAGTCACCCTTGCTCAATCCATTGGTGTCGCGTGAGATTTCTTATTAGTTATGTCTGGTAATGGTGTTATGACTAAAATCGGTGACACCGCGCTGAAACCGAGGGCCTCCGGTGGGTGCACACACATGGTTGCGCTACTTGGCACGCGCTAGTATCACAGTTAGTAGTCATAATCCATTATAAGACTATATTGATATGTTATCTCTACGCAAATTGTTCTTACCTTGTGAGATTCAGTATTGGTGTCATGGTTAAGGACTTATGGTACTGCAGCGAAACTGAGAGCCTCCTATAAATGTGCACACAGGATTTTGCTGCTTGGCGCATGTCGGTATTGAGGTCTCTAGTCATGATCCATTATGGAATTACACTGATGTGTTATCTTCCATTGACCTTTCCTTGAAACAATTTCTATGTTGTTTGTGAAAGAGATCAAGCAACATCTGTCATTTCCGTTGGATCAAAAGGGCATACCACTTTCATATGTGGTCTTATTTCTTTTGATCTTGGTAGTGACTACTCAAGTTCCCTTTACATCCTTTGTATAAAGGTAAAGCCTTGGAGCTTTTTAGTGTTGGACAACAACTGATTAGCTCCCAAAATAGAGATCTGTTTTTCCTGCTGCTGAGATGCAGGAGTTTGTTCATTCGCTCTCTTATTTAATCCATGTATTCCCTAACCAAGTGGATAATTCCTCTCGCATGAGAAAAACGGATGAACGACATGACCAAATAGATTTTTAACCAAGTGCAGGATTTCTTGTTAGCAAATGTGAACTCTCAACCCTTGGCTTACCGATGGTACTGAGAGGACTTGCTCAATGTCAAAAGTAGTTCAACAAGTTGGTTTTGACTAACTTGTAACTGCACATGGAACAAAGGCTGAGTTTAGAGATCGTTTTATCGAGTTGTCTAAACTCACTTTGGTTCAACCCACCCTAAGGGAAAGTACTTACCAAAATCAAATTAAGTCGACCACCTAATTATCGTTCTAGTCATGCCTCGACTGCCTCACGCGTGTTTTTCCTGCGTGTGTGATCATGCCGATTCACGACTAGTGCCGGATAAAATGGACTGGTTGCAAAGTCCGCATTTATAGATCCCTCCACTGGTGAATTTTCTTGAATCTATATCACCTTTCGTGGACTTAGATTCCCTGGCTAACACGAGTTGACCGTGATGTTATTCGACATTCACACCCGTCTCGTGTGCTATGAACTTACTGTAACCACTTGTTGATAAACCTCTTTCTGAGTGTTTTACCCAAGATGCTGCATCTGATTCTGTTTGGGTAAAATGCGTAATTGCCGCCCGCCCAACAGACCCAGATAGTACAGTGTCATCAGAAGAAGCAAATTCCACACATGTAACCTTATGTGTTCTTCTGGCTGACATCGTCTTTATTGGTGGACGAAAATGAAGATTGAAATTGCACGTTATGTGGCTGAGTGTGACACTTGCAAACGTGTCAAGGCCACATACATGAAGACTGCTGGTCCATTACAATCTTTACCTATCCCAGCATGGAAATAGGAAGATATTAGTATGGACTTCATTGTGGGATTACCCAGGACTACAAAAGGGTATGACTCTATCTGGGTTATTGTTGATCGGCTTACGAAGATTGCTCACTTTCTACCGGTCAAGATAGATCACCCGGTTACTGTCTATGCCCAATTATACATTGCTTGTATTCTTAGTCTGCATGGTGTTCCGAAGACCATAGTGTCGGATCGTGGACCTCAATTTGTAGCCAAGTTTTGGGAAGCACTTCACAAATCCTTGGGTACTAAGTTGCTCCATAGTTCGGCATATCATCCACAAACCAGTGGACAGACTGAGAGGATTAATCAAATACTCGAAGATATGTTGCGAGCATGTGTTCTGGACTTCTCACCGAAATGGGATGAATGTTTGCCTTTGGCGGAGTTTTCATATAATAATAGCTATCATGAAAGTATCAAGATGGCACCTTTTGAAGCTTTATATGGGCGACGATGTCGAACTCCGCTAAATTGGTCTGAACCTGGGGAAAGGTACTTCTTTAGGCCTGATATGGTGAAAGAGGTCGAGGAAAAGGTTCAGAAAAGTATTCATAATATGAAGAAAGCACAAGCTCGTCAGAAGGGTTATGCAGACAAACGGTGAATGCCCTTGCATTTTCATAACGGGACTATGTCTACCTGAAGGTTTCACCAATGAAGGGAGTATCGCGTTTCGGGGTTAAAGCGAAGCTTGCACCTAGGTACATTGGTCCATTCTTGGTACTTGAGCAATGTGGACCAGTGGCATACTGACTCCAACTACCCGAAACATTGTCTGTTGTGCATAATGTGTTCCACGTGTCACAATTGAAGAAGTGTCTTCGGGTTCCCGATCGAACCATTGAAGTAACAGATATTGTCCTTGAACCGAACTTGACATATTCCGAGCACCCTATTCGAGTCTTGGATCAAAAGGACAGGGTTACCCAGAGAAAAACTCTCAAGTTTTATAAGATACAGTGGAACCAACATTCCGAAGATGAGGCTACATGGGAAACTCAAGACTTTTTAGATAAGAATTTCCCAGGCTTTTTAGCCTCATGTAATTTGTAAAGTATATTTAGTGTTGTAATAAAGGAGTGATTCCCAAACCACCCCTGCCTTGTACCAGAAATAAGGAAATAAAAGTATGTCGTGTTTCCTTTTCCATTACTTACCCTAGGACTTTTAATCTCGGGACGAGATTCTTTTATGGGGGGAAGGATGTAACACCCCTGGTGTTACTATAACTAAAATTTGAGCATAACATCATAAGCATTGGCATTGCATATGTTTGACACACCTAGAGTGCATTTACTAGGTAAAAATTTCAAACAAGTTGTATTGTTTTGGTGCTTTGCAAATAGAACCCTGGATAGGGAACTTAACCCTAAATAGGATTAAAGGGGTAAAACCTAACCCAAGTTGAGAAAACCTAAAGGCTTTAGGGAAATAATTATAAAATGTCCCCAAAAATAAAGGTGAATCGCATTTATACCCCTGGGATACCAAAAACCCTAATTGGAACCCTGGAAAACCCTAAAACTAAAACCTAGGGGCTTATGTGCAAAATTGATGCACATTTGGACTAAAGTGCAAAAACCAAGTTAATAAAGTATCTTAAGTCACTTTATTCACTCATATGTGAATTTACAAGCCAAACCCTAAGTTTTGGACTCATTTGCAAAAAGGACCCCAATTGTGATTCCTATGCTAAGTCTGAAATCAGGGTTATAGGCCCAACTTTAGAGCTGTGTAGCTTTCAAAATAGTAAGAATTCATATTAGGTCACCACATCAAAATTGTAGCCCAATCATAGGAGAACAATTTTGCTGAAGAGGGCAAGCCATGTTCTTGTGAGAAATTTGGAGATAATCATGCTCAAAGTCTGAAAATCAGACTGAAAGTGGACTGACATCAACTTCAGGACCAAGTTCATGCATGATCTGCTGCCTTTTTGTGACAACACCATATAGCAAAGTTGTAGTTGGTATAATGCTCTACAAGTTTGCTGCAGAGTTGGACTTGTGTTGTCATTAGAAATTAAGAGAAAATTTGGCTCTAAACTTGACTGTCAGGATGTTTAAGTTCTGAACTTCAGACAAGTAGTGCAACTGCAAGCACTTTGGGCATGAATTAATGCATGATCGAGCAAGTATTTGCCTAGGATTGCTATACCAAGATTATAGCTGGATCCTAGGGCTACAACTTTGCTAAAGAGTGTCGATCATGTTGATATATAAAATCAAGAGAAAATCTGCCCTAAATCCTGGCTGTCAGATGACTGAAGAACAAACGCCATGGTACAGTAACTAAGTGGATCAGACCGCCCGTGCAGCAAACTCACCGCTGGCGACCTCTTTGCGCCAAAATTCGTGCCGCCGCCGTTCGGGTTCGTGGGCAGTAGGGAATGGATAACGTCGGGGAGGGATAACCCATACGTGGCGCCACCGCCCTAGCCTAGCCGGAGTCTTCACCGGCGGCCACCGTGACCATTGAATTTTGCCGCGGTGTCGCCCATGCCTCCATCTCCCTCACTGTATCTCTTTCTGACGTGGTAGGCATGCGCTTGCGCTACTATCCGTGGCCGGGGGTCATCTGTTGTGCCGTCGTGCCTATAAATTGAGCAAGGAGCCACAGCGAGGTGCTTTCATCTCCACCAGTGAAGCTCAGTCGAAGTCAAATTCGCAATGCTCTCTCCATCTTCGCTCAAATTGATTGCGCGCAATGAAAACACAGCTTCTTACGGCCCTGTAGCCTCAATCCCCAACCCCAATTTCAACCAGAGCCGCCGTGACACCGATTTCCCCCCTTTCTCTGTCTCCGGCGAACGTAAAGCCCTGCGCTCCGTGGCCAGCCCTCTCTGGTAAGTCCCTGTCCGATTCAAGCCTTGTTTTAGCAGCTCTATGTGTTCATGAAGCTCTTCGTAGTGGCCGTTTAACCAATCCGAGCGTGGATAATTGAGAACACGGGATTGACACCGCGGTTTCTGCCGTGCACGTGGACAGGCCGTTCTCAGTGCGTTCTTGACAAATTGATGCGTGTTCCTAGGTCGCCTTAAGCCAGTAATGCCTCCCCGGTAGTTAGCCGTAACAGTCGTCGCCTGCCATGGCCGGTACGGACCACGTCAGGGACGAACGACGAGTGCGCCATGGCCAGGGGTGTTTTTCGAGAAAAGATAGAAGATCGAGGGTTTATTTGCAACCTGTCAGCGACACAAGAAATAGTGAAAGAACTCATTCCCAGTTAGTTAAAAACCCGGGGGTCTCTATGCAAAGCCGCCAGCGCGCGCGGGCGCACGCAGGCGCGCTTCTGTCCACAGATGGGCCGTCTGGGCTGAATGCAGCCCAGCACTGTTCAATCTTTTCACTTTTCTTTTTCTGTCCAACTTTAAAAATCTGTAGAAAATTATAAAAAAATGTTAAAAATGTCAAACCAATTTTGTTAGATTCCTAATTTTTCATAGAATTTAATAAAAATAGTTTCATGATTTTTAGATTAAATAATGAATTTTAGGGCATTTAAAATAGCTTAAAGAAATAGTTCTAGAATTTTAGAAAATTAATAGTAATGCCAAAAATGTTCAAACTTTTTATATGAACTCCCCACATTATTTAGAAGCCTTGGGTAGAGTTTGAATTGATTTGGACCTTGTTTGATAACTAGAACCCAAAACCCCTGCCCTTTGAACTCCTTTACTGACTCCGGAAACCCTAAGTTCTCGGAGTTCCATGAAGGAAAGTTGTATTCAAGACTTAGATAATAAATCTTTATTATCTTCGCACTCTCATAAGCATTACATGGCATTCATTCTTATATATATACATATATGGTTATATTTAGAAAACGAAGAAGAGAGTAAATTGACTGAAGAGAAGACACCACCACCTTTGGAATCTCAGGCAAGGAGTTGATTGATAAAACAATTCCTGCATTACCTTCCTTGAATTTGATTACCTTCCTTGATCACCCGTTTTACAAAAGATTTTGATGCTTAGCCTTGCTTTAGAAAAACAAAATGTTTTGTTTTTACAAAATATGATGTGGCAAAGGTGGGTGGGATGTTTTCGAAAATAAAACTTGATGGTGGATCTGTCAAAGGCCTTGATGGATCCAACATCGGAAAAGATGTACCTCTGCCAGGTACCAAGATTTGGGTGAAATGATTAAGCTGAGACCGGGCGGGTGACTTGCACGAGAAAGGAGTCTCGGTGTAGTGTCTCCGTCTGAGTCGATTAAGGACCTTGTCGATGTAGGCCTGCTGACCGAGGACCCTTTAACTGGTCACATGCCTCGTCATGGGTAAGCCTTGCCTCGGGCGGACTAAGGCCAGAATAAGATAACACGAAATGGGCGTGGAGCGGTGGCGAGAGTAGCGTGTACCCTCCGTGGCAAGAGGCTGGACGGTAGTGTATCTGTGCTCTCGGTTTGCGTGAACCTGATCTGGTCTTAAGAACCCCGGTGGCGGGTTGACATATGCAAGGGTTAAGTGCTACATATGTCGTGTGATTGGATATCCTCAGCTGAGTATAATCGATTCGGATCACCGTACCTCCGCGGTTATGGAGACTTGGCCACTGACTTACACGTAGCATTCCACTAAAGATGATGGGTTTTTGTTAAGAAATTGGCTAGTGCAGGACCAGTGATTGAACTAGGGTAGAAAGAACTCTAGTTGCAGGTAATTGTACTTAACTTGACAAATAAAATTGGATTTTTAAGGATCCACTTTAGTAAGCATTTCTGCAAAACAGAGTCTTTGATTATTGAAAAGCCTTACCATGACTCCCTTAAGCCAGCATACCCTTGGGAGTCTTTTCCTTAGTCGGGTAAGACTTGCTGAGTAATTCCATACTCAGGGTTTATCCCTTCGTTGTTTTTAGGTGAGGAAGTAGCAGATTTCTGTTGCTTCTGTACCAAGGTGGTTCCCCATGAGGAGAAACAAGAGTGAAGATGCGGGAGGACATGGTCCTCCATAAGAAAACTTTTATGAAAAGCTTATCGGGAGGAGTTTGTGCCTCCCTTGGTATGTGTAATAATACTACTCAGCACTTATATTTCTGGTCTGTAATAAACAACTTGAGCTTACTTTTTAAATAAATGTAAGTTATGTAATCGCTTCCGCATTTCTTTATCTCCGATGATCTGTAATGTCTGCAAGTCGGGTGAAACGTTCCTGGAAAGGTAAGGAAAGATACCGAACTTGTCAAGTGATTTAGGAACATCTACAGGGTGTCTGATGTCTGTTAGACAAGGACAACTATAGGTGGGCCTAATTACTTGGGAGGTTCCGTCACAACTTGCTCACTTCGGGCATTGAGTGCTACACCGAAGGAGAGAGGCAACTCTATTTTGCCGACGGGAAACGTGCCCTTGCCTCCGAAGCCATACGGTGGGTTGTCCGAAGGCTTGAGCAGGCTGTGGCTTATGCCCATGCGGTCGAAGGCATGGAGGAAAATGATGTCTGCTTGGCTGCCATTGTCGACTAGGACTTTGTGTAGGTCCCAGCCTGCCACGCTGCAAGTGATAACCATGGCGTCGATGTGCGGGGCGCTGCGCAGATCGACGTCTCGGGCGTCGAAGGTTAGCGACACGTGGGACCACTTCGTCTGTACGACCGGACCGGTGATGGCGACGTGGTTGATGCTGCGGTAGTGGTCCCGCTTCTGCCGCTTCGTGTCGAAGTCGGCGCTGGACCCCCCAGTGATCATATGAATGACTCCGCGATACGGCTGATCGGCGAAGTCCTCTTGATTTGGGGCATGGGGGTGGTGGATGTTTTGTTGTTGCTGGTGTGGAGGTGGGAGTGGGGGAGGTACGATTTGTACTTCCTGGTGGTGTTGGTATGCGTGGTGCGGTGGATGCGGAGCGGGGCCGTGGATGTATGGCGGAGGGGGTTGCTGATATGTGTGCGCGACAACTCTAGGGTTGTCGGCTGGTTGCACCCGTGCCATCCTGTCTCTGGTGGCCTTCGTCTCTGGGCAGTCTCTGGTTTGGTGGGCGCAGTCTTCGCCGTGGAACAGGCAGTAAAATCGGCGCGGTTGCTACGCACGTCCCCGGCCTCGACCACGAGTCCCGTTCCCGCGGCCCTGGGGGGATATTCTTGGCGGCGAGGGGCCTCGCCAGCGGGGTGCTGGTTGGCGATGTTGTGCACTTGATGCTGATTGCGGCTGTCCCGACCAGAGTCTGGCTGCGAAGGCCTCGTCCACGTGCGGCTGGACTGTGGAGTGTCTTTGGGTTTCCTCTGAGACTCGACTTTGCGCTGGTGGAGCTCTTCGGATTTGGCATATTTTTCGAATAGCTGATACAACTCCTGGAGGTTCTTGGGCGGATCCCTGATGCAGTGGCTGTAAAGGACGCCGGCCCGAAGGCCGCTGATGGCGTAGTGGATGGCGATTTGGTCATCGACCGAAGGCAGTTGTGATTTGAGGGTCAGAAACTTGCAGTAGTACTCCCGCAGAGTCTCTTTTTCCAGCTGCTTGCAGAGTGAAAGTTCAGCCAAGGCGTCGGTGTCTGGGCGATATCCTTGGAAGTTGAGCAGGAATTTGTCCCGGAGGCTTCTCCAGGAGTCGATGGACAGCGGGGGCAACCTGGTGTACCAGGTGAGGGCTGGGCCTTCGAGGGCGATGATGAATGACTTGGCCATCGTGGCGTCGTCCCCTCCGAAAGATGCAACGGCGACCTGATAACTCATGATGTACTGTGCTGGGTCAGTGCTGCCGTTGTACTTGGGATAGGTCCCTGCCCGGAAGTTGGCGGGCCAAGGTGTCACTTGCAGGTGTGGCGCCAGGGGACTTCGCTCATCGAGGTAGTTGACACCTTGGAATGCCGCGACGTGTGTGATGGTGTGGCCGCGCTGGGGGAAGTACGGGTCTTCGACTTGTGCGCGCTGTTGCAGGGGTGGGCCGTGTTGCAGGCCGAGGTGGCCTTCGCGCTGCATTAGCACGATCTCTTGTTCGAGCTCCTGGGCCTTCTGCTCTTCGTCACGTATCATCTGCCGCACCTTGGCTTGTGCAGACACACGTTGGCGCTTGGCCTCGAGTATTTCTTTTTGCTTCTGGAGATTGCGGTTCTTGATGCGCAAGGTGCGCAGCTGTAGCTGTTCTTCCGCTGAGACACCGATGACTTCGCCGTCCTCGGTGACGTCCGCGCCCTCCTGTGGAGCGAAGCCTGGGGGAGGTTGCGGCTGTTCTTCAGAGTCGCAGGTGCAGAGAGCGTCGTCTTCGGTGGCCTCTTCGTGGGTGGTGTGGACGAGGGCGAGGGCCTTGCCCTTTTTCTCGGCCAGCAGTGCTGCCTTCGCAGCCTCGTCAGCCATCGAGCTAGCTTTCTTGGGTGCCATCGCGGGTGGTTTTTTCGTAGCACGGACGGTGGGCACCAAATGTTGGAACTTGCTCTTCGGTGCAAGTTGATCCAACGGTGAAGTGTAGCAACGTAAACAGGGTTTTTGCTCGAGATGGCAATAGCTCTGTTAATCTAGCCTCTCAAGGGCACTGTGCGGGGGTATTTATAGGTATCTGAGTGCCCAGCATCCAGTGTTAAGGACGCATGTGCCCTCAGGCACCCAGGTTATCCCCGGAATATTCCCATAAAGCGGGGTTACAGACCGTAATTATAGGGAGACCTTTACAAATTAGGCCCGTAATGCGCAGCGGCCACGTAGGGCCTGTTACAATGGGCCGGATCACACGTGGGCCTCCATGTTGGACGAGGTCACAAGATGAGACGACCTCGTCACAAGTCTTCGTCCGGCGACGTGTGGGACGAAGGGTGAGTCTGCCCGTCGTCTTGTCTCCGTTGGTGCAGCGAGGTCGGCGAAGGCATCGAGCGAAGGGTGGCGTCTTCGCCTTCGCCCAACAGTCACATATATAACCATGAATGCTCATGTAATGCTTATGAAAATGCAAAGATAATAAAAGTATATTATAAAAGGTCTTGAATACAATTTTCCTTCACGGGGCTCCAGGAAACTAAGGTTTTTGGAGTCAGAACTGAAGATCCTAGGGCACGCATCACTAGAAGATTAGGGTTTTGGTGTTTAGGTACCGAACATTGTTCAAATCATGCCAAACTTTACCCAAGGCTTCTAAATAATAAATAAAGCTTGTCTAAAAAGTTTATTGATTTTTGATGTTATTAATTACTTTCTAAAATTCCAGGAGTATAAGTTTTGGCTATTTTAAATACTCCATAATTCCTTATTTGGACTAAAAATCATAAAACTATTTTTATTAAATAGCATAGAATTTTAGGAGCCTAGCAAAATTGGTCTTGCAATTTAGCATTTTTCTACGATTTTCTATGAATTCTCTAACCCTGGTAGAAAAAGAAAAAGGAAAAACGTGAATAGTAGTGGGCCGAAACTGGCCCAAGTCAGCCCGCAAACAGGCAAACGCGCCCGAGTGCGCGCGCCCTTGTGACGATTTTGCACCGAGGCCCTCAGGGGTTTGAATAACTAGGGAAGAATCCTGCGCACTATTTGATTGGGTCACTAACATTTACACCGAAGTCCTCCACGTTCTAATCCTTCACAACCCGAGGTCCACAACGGCGAACGACGATGAACTGAGGTCCGACGAACTTGTACCGGCCGAATAACTCAACTACCGGTGCTCCCGTGCGGTTGACACCGAATTGAACCCTTAATAACCATTTGCCCTCGATCAATTGCACGATCTGAGCTTTGAATCACCCTGTCCACGGAGACAGCGCGAACTAAGGATGAACACGGGTGTTCCTGATGATCTAGCATGATTTAGCTCAATTAAATGGGTCGAGGAGCATCAGCAGAATCTAAGGACACTGAAATGGGAGTGCAGAGAGCATGAACAGACCTGGAACGAGCTAGCCACGGCGAGGTAACTATGCGCGGTGTTTCGGACTGATTTGGGGGAAATCCCAAATTAGGGCTCTCTGGTGAGTAATTAGAGGCACGAGCGGGTGGATTGGATGCTTGAATACCTAGCGGAGCCGAGGGTGTACTCAATTTATAGGGCCCTTGAGCGGTGGCCCGTGAATTTGAGCTCGCGCGGTGGCGGTCGGAGAGAAAGAGGTGCACTGGCGCAAGCGATGGTGGCATTTACCGTGGCAAGCTCACCGGCGTTCACCGGATGGGCTGAGGTGACTCACTGCGGTGTGGTTAGAGCACCGAGGCATGTGGCACACGATTGTGGGGTGGCTAACTCCGGTGAGCCTATCCAAAGCGACCGTGACACAAGCGGGTACGGCGGCCAGAGTAGAATAGTGGTCGGAGTTCATCCACTAGGTGATATTTCTTACTCCCTCTGTGTTATCCAACTGCGCCGAGCACGAATCACCGCGACGGGCGCGAATCCGGGCGCATGGTCGCCAGCGGTGAGTTCTCTGAGCTGGCGTTATGATCTGGTCACTATACCATTGAAACCCGATTCAGAGCGCCTGACAGACCGAATTGCAATGTCTAGATCTCGAATTTTTGTGCAACAACTTGCCAATACATCTGCAGCAAACTTGTAGCCCTTCATACCAGCTACAATTCTGCTATAGCAACTACCCTCAATCGGCAATAGATCTTACTCTAATTCAACCCAAAAGTCTGGCCAATGTCACTGGTGACCAAAATTCAGTCAGTAGAGTGACCGACAGCACAACTTTGAGCTTATTTTTCTCCAAACTTTGTATGTGATCAAAGCTTAGTTACTTAAGCAAAGTTGTTCTCCTATTATAGCTCTAGACTTTTGATGTGTTGACCCTAGGCAAATTCTTTGTATTTTTAGAACTACATGAGAGGGGTAGAGTGGCTTTTTGCAAATAAGCCCAAATCACATGGTTTAAGTTGCAAATCCTCAAATATGTGAACCATATGATTTGAGGTACCCTAATACCTTGGTTTTTGCACTTGGGTCCAAAAGTGTGCAAAATTTACATATAACCCCCTAGGGTTTCAACTCAGGGTTTTCAGTGGTCTTTTTAGGGTTTGAATGCCACTCAAGTCCATTAAAGGTGGTATCTTATGACCATTTCTATTAAGTTTTTGAGATTTTAACTCATTTAGGCTTTATTGACACCCTAAGCCCAATTTAGGGTTAAGTACCCTACCCTAGGGTTTCACCCATGACCAGTCTCATCAATACAACTTGTTTGAAATTTTTGCCAAATGAATGCACTCTTAGTGTAACAATCACATGATATACTAATGCTCATGATGTTATGCTCAAGTTTTAGTGGCAGTAACACTAGGGCTGTTACATCCTTCCCCCCATAAAAGAATCTCGTCCCGAGATTTAAAAGTCCTAGGGCAAGTAATGGAAAAGGAAACGCGTCATAATTTTATTTCCTTATTTCTGGTACAAGGAAGGGGTTGGTATGGGGTTTACTCCTCTTTTACAATAATTGTACATATATCACAATTTACATGAAGCTAAAAAGCCTGGGAAATTCTTTTCTAGAAAGTCTTGGGTTTCCCAAGTAGCTTCATCTTCCGCGTGTTGGTTCCATTGTATCTTATAAAACTTGAGAATTCTCCTTTGGGTAATCCTGTCCTTTTGATCCAAGACTCGAATAGGATGTTCTAAATATGTCAAGTCTGGTTCTAAGGCAACATCTGTCACTTCAATGGTTCGATCTGGAACCCAAAGACACTTCTTTAATTGGGATACGTGGAACACATTGTGCACTGCAGCCAATGTTTCGGGTAGCAGGAGTCGGTACGCCACTGGTCCACATCTTTCAAAGATAGGAAAAGGACCAATGTACCGGGGTGCAAGCTTCCCTTTTACCCCGAAATGAGATACACCCTTCATTGGTGAGACTTTCAGGTAGACATAATCTTCAACTTGAAAGTACAACGGTTGGCGTCGTTTGTCTGCATAATTCTTTTGGCGAGCTTGGGCCTCTTTCAAATTATGTATTATTCGTTGAACCTTCTCTTCCGTTTCTTTTACCATATCAGGCCTAAAAAATCATCTTTCTCCTAGTTCAGACCAGTTTAACGGAGTACGACACTGTCGTCTATACAAAGCTTCAAAGGGTGCCATCTTGATGCTATTGTTGTATGAAAACTCCGCTAATGGCAAACAAGCATCCCATTTCTGTGGGAATTCCAGAACACAGGCTCATAACATGTCTTCGAGTATTTGATTTACTCTCTCAGTCTGCCCACTAGTTTGAGGATGATAGGCCGAACAGTGGAGCAACTTAGTACACAAGGATTTGTGAAGTTCTTCCCAGAATTTGGATACAAATTGAGGTCCATGATCCAACACTATTGTCTTTGGAACACCGTGCAAACTGAGAATACGAGCAATATACATCTAGGCATAAGTGATGACCGGGTAGTATGTCTTGACTGGCAGAAAATGAGCTATTTTCGTGAGCCGATCAATTATAACCCAAATAGAGTCAAATCCTTTTGCCATCCTGGGTAATCCCACAATGAAGTCCATGCTTATGTCTTCCCATTTCCAAGTTGGGATAGGTAACGATTGCAATGGACCAGCAGTTTTCATATGTATGGCTTTGACACGTCTACAAGTGTCTCATCTCGCCACATAGCATGCAATCTCAATCTTCATCTTCGTCCACCAATAATGTTGCTTTATATCATGATACATCTTAGTGCTTCCGGGATGAATAGAATTGCGACTAAGATGTGCTTCATCTAAAATTTGCTGGCGAACCTCATCACTCTTGGGCACAACTATGCGGTTGTTAAACCATACAACGTCTTGATCATCTTTTCTGAAACAGTTTGCCTTACCGGCCTCTATTTTCTCATGAATGTGTTTCATACCCTCATCGCTTCTTTGTGCATCAATTATCCTTTGCAGAAGAACCGACTCAAGCTTCAAGTGATTCAAGGTTCCATGTTGAATCATTCCCAGGTTCAACTTCTCCATTTCTTGGCATAATGTAATGTTAGAAGTCTTCATCATAAGGCAATGATAGGAAGCCTTGCGACTTAGTGCATCTGCCACTACATTGGCCTTGCCTGGGTGATAGTGAATTTCTAATTCATAGTCCTTAATCAGCTCAAGCCATCTCCTCTGCCTCATGTTTAGTTCTGACTAGGTAAAAAAGTACTTCAAGCTTTTATGATCCGTGTATATATGACAGATATTCCCCAGCAGATAATGACACCATATTTTCAGGGCATGAACCACATCAGCTAATTCTAGGTCATGAGTTGGATAATGTTCCTCATGCCGTCACAATTGTCTTGAGGCATACGCTATAACTCGGCCCTCTTGCATCAAGACACAACCTAAACCACTGCCTGATGCGTCACAATACACATCAAAAGGCTTTTCAATGTCCAATTGAGCTAATACCGGAGCAGTGGTCAATAACACCTTTAGCTACTCGAAGGCTTCATTGCATCTTGAGGACCAGTTAAATTTCGTATCGTTCTTCAATAAACTTGTGATTGGCTTCACAAGCTTGGAAAAATCTGGAATAAATCGGCGGTAATAACCAGCCAGTCCAAGGAAACTTCGAACTTGATGTACAGTGGTTGGCGGTTTCCACTCTAGAATATCCTTGACCTTGCTGGGATCAACCGCAATCCCCTTGGCAGACAATACGTGTCCCAGAAATTGGATTTCCTCCAGCCAAAACGCGCACTTGCTGAATTTAGCATAAAGTTGATGTTCCCTTAAGCGTGTTAATGCGATCCGCAGATGCCGAGCATGCTCCTCTTCATTCTTGGAATAATTCAAGATATCATCAATGAAGACCACTACAAATTTGTCCAACTCGGGCATGAATACCAAGTTTATCAGATATGTGAAGTGGGCAGGAGCATTTGTTAATCCGAAAGACATAACCAGATATTCAAATAATCCATACCGCGTAGTAAATGCGGTCTTGGGTATACCTTCGGGTCGGATACGGATCTGATGATAACCCGACCTTAGGTCAATCTTGGAAAATACCCGAGCTCCGGTAAGCTGACCAAATAAGATATCAATCTGGGGAAGAGGGTACTTATTCTTGATGGTGACCTCATTAAGGGGTCTGTAATCCACGCACATCCGAAGCATTTGATCCTTCTTCTTGACAAAGATTGCTGGACAACCCCAAGGTGACGAGCTAGGTCGGATGAATCCCTTTTCTAGCAAATCTTGTAATTGAGTCTTGAGTTCTGCCAACTCATTCGGAGGCATTCGGTATGACCTTCTAGAAACAGGAGCCATACCAGGCTTCAATTCAATCACAAATTCTACATCTTTTCTGGAGGTAATACAGGCAGATCTTCCAAAAAGACGTCCGGGAATTCACATACTACCGGAATATCTTGAATTTCCGGTATGATGGCTTCATAGACTCTACCAAATGGTTTAGCTGGATTAGCTACAAGGATGGACAAGAGAACCTATTCCTGGCCATAGCTCAACCTAATGGTTCTCAGATCAGTGTTGAGGATAGCTTTGTGCTAGGCTAACCAATTCATGCCCAGAATTACATCCATGTCTTGGCCTTTTAGAACAATCATGTTGGTGGGAAAGTCTCGTTCAGCCAATGTTACGGGCACAAGGAAAGCCACTTCTTTAGTGAATATTTGTCCCCTAGGCGAATGAATAATAAACCCTTCCCTGGATTCAATGCAAGGAATGCAATATTTCTCCACAAATTTCTTGCTTATGAATGTGTGTGAAGCACCAGAATCAAAGAGAATGACTACAGTGTGATTGGCCACGAGAAACGTACCCATCATAACCGGCTCTCCCTCCGGTGTAGTGGCCACTTATGTATAGTAGATTCGCCCAGTCTTCTTTATATTCTTGCTCGCTGCATTTATTTGCCGTGTTTCCCTTGCCTTGGCTTGAACTCCCCGGGTTCTGCTGATTATTGGACTTGTTCTGCCTTGGATATGGGCAGTCTTTGATGAAATGTCCAGACTTCCCACAATTGAAGCAGCCGATTGAAGAACTCGGGAGGGCGTGGAAACGAGTACCAGGGGCACTCGGCTGAGTTGTTGAAGTGGGGGCAGTGGCAGGGCGGACAAATACAAGCTGTTTAAAGGGGTAGGAGGGTGGACGAGGCGAAGAACGATTTTGATTGAAAGGTCGGATTACCACCTTTGTCGCTTTTCAGGCCCCTGGTTGAACCTGTCACCTCTGAAGCCCTTTGACTTCCCTGGGTCTGTGTTCTTTGCTTCAACTGTCAGCGCTGTGCTGACAGTCCTGCTGTAGGAGAGATCGAGGCAGGTGGCCATCTTTCTTTGTAGCCGGTCATTGAGGCCTCTCATAAAACAATTCCTATTTTTCAGGTCAGTATTGACCTGGTAATTGCGTACTGGGACAAATGATTGAATTTGTTGAGATACTACATAACAGTATCTCCGCCTTGCTTGAGTCTCATGAATTCTTCCTGCTTCATATGGAGCACTCCTTCTAGAATGTAGTGCTCACGAAATGCCAATTTAAATTCGTCCCATGTGACCTGATGTTCGGCAGGTTAAATGGCCACATAATTTCCCCACCAGGTACTGGCAGGACCTCTTAACTGCTGAGCCGCAAATAATGGCTTCTGGGTCTTCGTGCATCGGATGAGTCCAAACTTCTGCTCAATGACCCGTACCCATTCATCAGCTTCGAGGGGATCCTCAGCTTTGACGAAAAGTGGGGGATGGGTTTCTGAGAAATCCAGATACAAAGTTTCGCGGGGTCCCTGTGGATAAGCCCTCTCGCCTTGTTGCTGAAGTTGATGTCCCGCCATTTCATGTAGGAAGCGGGTGTTGTCAGCGGTCACGGTGACCAAGGCAGCGATAGCCTCGACCAACATGGGCGCTACCGGCGGTGGATTGGGTGTATCTTCTTGACCATGGGACATTCCCACGCTGTCATGTGCACGAGTTTGAGATGGCATCTGAAGCAAAAAAATATTTGGAAAAAATATAACATGCTGATACATACCATCATTTTACATTACTTAAGATGTAATGTTACAGACTCAATGTACAACATGACTTCATTTCCCTATTTTACATTAGTACTATATCTAACTATACTACTTCTAGTATTTATCATCCTTGGTGGCTTCGCTGTCGGTTGTAGGGGACCGTTCGTCAGCCAGGTTCATTGAAGGAGGGGGCTTGAAAAGGTCCAGTTCCCACCAAGTGCTTCACCTGCTGTTCCATAAGGTCCGGCTCCCATTCCGACAGGGTCGGCAGGTACGTCGGGATGCAGTCGCGAATACAATTCATGAACTTCCTCATGTAATGTATTGCAGTACACTTGCAAGTTGTCAACGGTCGTGCTAAGCTCCTCCACACAGGCTCGAGCTTTGGCTTCCCGGTCCCAAGCAATGGAATGTGAGTTGACAGCCCAATAGATTGCCAAATATCGTTCAGCAACCTCGTCTTGCAGTTGTCAGACGTCAGCTCTTAATTCATTTATACGCTGACCGTCCTCGACCCACACCATGTTTCTATGGCATAGCTCCATTCGAAGCTGCTCCACCTGGGCTTCTAGATCTCCAATGGGGTCATTGCTGCCGCTGCTGCTCTCCTCATGCCTTGGAGCCAGCTGGTGGCGAGGCACACCAATCGGTCCAGTGGACTTACGCGCGGCAGCATATGTCCATAAGGGGGAAAACTTTATTAATATAGTTTTTAACATGATGCATGCATAATTACATAATCAACCTTAGTTGATTCACAACCTTCCATACATTGCACTCTAGTATCTGGTCTTAAAATAAGTACTTCCGAAGGTAGTTAGATAAGAAGGAAAGAAATTTTTTAGATAAGTCTTTGAAAATTCTTTTTTAAATGTCTCATAATATCTACAGAGATGGGCTTCGCTCCGATACCAGCTGTGACGGAACCTCCCAAGTCATTAGGCCCACCTACAGTTGTCCTTGTGCATCGGACCTCGGACAACCCTGCAGGTGCACCTGATCACTTGACAAGTTCGGTATCTGAATTCTTTTCCTTGCCCAAGAGCGTTTTACCCGTCACACAGATATTACAATACATCGGAGGTACGAATATGCGGAAGCAGTTACATCAACTTATTTTATATTAAAGTACGGAAAGAGTATTATTATTACAGACCAGTAAAATATAAGAGTGCTGGAGTAATATTATTACAACCCTGGGAGGCAAAAACCCCTCTCAATTAATAGTAAAAAGTTTTTAAAGGAGGACACTTCCTCCCGAAGCTTCAATCCTGGTTTTCTTCCTTGGGCACCACCTTGGAGCAGAAGCAACAAAATTTTGATGCTTCCTTGCCTACAACAACATGGGTTCGAAAACCCTGAGTATGAAGTGTACTTTTGCAAGTCTTACCCGTCAAAATAAAAGACACTCAAGGATATGCTGGCTTAAGGGAGTCAAGGTAAGGCTTAATCAATAATCAAGACTCTGTTTGCAAAAATGGTTACTAATAGTGGATCCTTAAAAATCCAGTTTTATTAGCAAGTTAAGTCATTAGCTGAATTCTAGAGTTCTTTCTACCCTAGTTCAAGCACTTGGCCTATACTAGCCATTTTCTTATCAACCCTTCTTGTTCACTGGAATGCTACGTGTAGGGTAGTGACCAAGTCTTCATGTCCAAGAAGTAACGGCGATCCGAATCGATTAATACTCAGCTAAGGATCTCCAATCACACGACATATGTAGCACTTAACCCTTGCATATGTCAACTCGCCACCGGGGTTCTTAAGACCAGATCAGGTTCACGCCAACCGAGAGCACAGATACACCACCGTCCAACCTCTTGCCACGGAGGGTACACGCTACTCTCGCCATCTCTCCACTCCCATTGCGTGTTATCTTATTCTGGTATTAGTTCGCCTGAGGCAAAGCTTACCCATGATGAGGCATGTGACCAGTTAAAAGGTCCTCGATCAGCAAGCCTACATCGAGACGGTCCTTAATCAACTCAGACAGAGACACTACACCGAGACTCTCTTCTCGTGCAAGTCACCCGCCCGGTCTCAGCTTTATCATTTTAACCCAAAGTTTGGTACCTGACAGAGGTACATCTTATTCGATGTTGAACCCATCACGGCCATGATGGATCCACCATCAAGTTTTATTTTGAAACCATCCCATCCCACTTGAAGCATCATCTTTTGTCAAAACAAAACATTTTGTTTTTCTAGAGCAGGACTAAGCATAAGAAAAACCTTTTTATAAAACAGGGGATCAAGGAAAGGTAATCAAATTCTCAAGGAAGGAAATGCATCAATTTGTTTAGCACACAACTCCTATTACCTAATGCATCAAGGAGGTGGCAAATGCACCGGGGCTTGCCTTGTGTTATAGGGGAGTCGGGCTCTGCTCCACAAATGTCAAAATAAAAGCAGTTCCCGGCCGGTGGGTCTTCAGGTGGTAGTGGTGTAGCTCTTGCTTCTTCAACTTCTACTTCTTCTTCGTTTTCTATATATGTCACATATATAACCATGAATGCTCATGTAATGCTTATGAAAATGCAAAGATAATAAAAGTATATTATCTTAGGTCTTGAATACAATTTTCCTTCACGGGGCTCTAGGAAACTAAGGTTTTTGGAGTCAGAACTGAAGTTCCTAGGGCAGGCATCACTAGAAGATTAGGGTTTTGGTGTTTAGGTACCCAACATTGTCCAAATCATGCCAAACTTTACCCAAGGCTTCTAAATAATAATTAAAGCTTGTCTAAAAAGTTTAGTGATTTTTGGAGTTATTAATTAATTTCTAAAATTCTAGGAGTATAAGTTTTGGCTATTTTAAATACTTCATAATTCCTTATTTGGACTAAAAATCATAAAACTATTTTTATTAAATAGCATAGAATTTTAGGAGCCTAACAAAATTGGTCTTGCATTTTTAGCATTTTTCTACGATTTTCTATGAATTCTCTAACCCTGGTAGAAAAAGAAAAAGGAAAAACATGAATAGTACTGGGCCGAAACTGGCCCAAGTCAGCCCGCGAACAGGCAAACGTGCCCGCGTGCGCACGCCCACATGATGATTTTGCATCGAGGCCCTCAGGGTTTGAATAACTAGGGAAGAATCCTACGCACTATTTGACTTGGTCACTGACATTTACACCGAAGTCCTCCACGTTCTAATCCTTCACAACCCGAGGTCCTCGACGGCAAAGGGCGATGAACCGAGCTCCGGCGAACCTGTACCGGTCGAATAACTGTCACACCCGGGTTTTAGGGCACCAAGACCCGGGCGCGAACATAATCACCAGGTATGCTGGGACCAAGTCTCACACATATGATGAATCATGGCACATGATCGAATGTCACATCTTTACTACATAACAGGAGTTCTATACAAAATAAATAAATATTTACATTATAAGGAGACAACGGTCCAGCAACCCAAAGTTGACTGGGAGACGACAACCTAGACCTCTCACGAACTCGTCACAGCATCCTCCATGCGCCTCATCCTGCGGTACCTGTTCTTGACCTGTGGAGGGGGTGTGAGACAACAAGAGTGAGCTCACATACGTTCGTATGATCTCGCCAAGGTGGGAGCTCATGAAGTGTAAGGCTTACCAAAGAGGATGGTTGTAGCTGAGCATTGCTTCTAAAGTTGGTCAAAATTTTATTAGCAATTACTAAGTATAAGTAAATACCAACCCATTTAAGTAGTAGAACAATAGTAATAACAACACCTGCGATGCAATGCATATGACAAATTGAATTTAGTTCCATAAATTAATCATATGAGTGTCCGAGCTGCTCGTGACCGTGAGCACGACTAGTATACCAGTTTTACACTCTGGAGAGGTTGCGCATCTTTACCCACAAGTCATGTTACCCATCTGCCAAGAGACGGCCAATCCCATACACCTCTACCGAGGAGGCGAGGCAGGGTAACACCACGAGGCCTTCATAAAGTTCCACTAGCTTTAAAAAACCCGCTACAGTTTATAGGAAGCTCCAGTGCAGGAATCCCTCGCCTGACCGCCATCGCAACAAAATCAACCAAGGACCTCCCTACACTGACCACTCCCCTACTGCCCTTGCCCCTTTAGGGTAAGGTAGTCATCCACTAGCTTTCCTAGTTAATCAGCCAAGGGTGTCCCATTAAACCCTTGTGGTAGCACTATTTTCCTGGGTGGTTCTCCATGTTCCCATTAACATAATGATCTTATCATGAACACTAAATAATGAACAGAAAATAAAAAGTGTAATCATGAGTAATGAATATCTCTATACCCAAAACCACATAAAGCAATATCATGTACTACACAAAAATTTAGTAGCAAAACCAGTGGTGAAACAAGGTATAAAGATAGTCAAATCTAGGGTAACCTATTGGGTCCCATCAAAATTAACCTATGCGGATCATTATGATTAATAAGGACATGACTGGGTAAAAAGTAAGTGATCAAGGGCACAACTTGCCTGGGACTTGAGATTCCAGGTACTAACTTGCTCTTCAGGTGACTCATAACCTCGCGCTAGTCGTAGCAATACAAACAAACAATGTATAGAAAAATTAACATCACACCAAACATAAGAATAATAATCTATGCGTCGCTACGAGACCGTGAGTTCGAGAACTACTAAATTCGGAATTATGGTTATGAAGTTATGATTTTCTGAAGATTTGCGTGATTAAATATTAAACTATATTATAAATTGGTTAATGTACATAATATGAGAAAATATACTCTAATAATTAGCTTTAGTCCAGATTATAACTTGTTTAGAAATCATACTTTAGTCAAATTATAATTATAGACATGTGAATCTTGATTAGTAAAATAAACCTACTACTCAGAAGGTAAACAAATGTTTAATTGTAACAGTAGGTGATATATCAAAATAAGGTTCTCTACTGTGTAGAAAATTTTATTACAAAGCCAACGCAACTGGAACGGACTAAAACAGAGTTAGATCGCAAAAGTTATGGATTTTCTAAGTTTATTGAATCTCTTTATACTCTAAATCAATTTCCTGATTTTTATTTGGAATTCCCAACGAGTTTGGACCAAGAAAACAAAATCGAGAGAGCATAGGGGCTAAAACATAAAGTTCTGGGCTCGGCTATGACTTGAGGAGGATGGCGAGTTGTTTTTGTAAGAGACGAGGGGCTCAATCACAAAGTGGCCGAGACGAAGGGGTATCCTCTATTCCCGGCCGTTGGATTAGTTTTGGATGCGCGGGATTAAATCAAGCCCCCTACTGAATCGGTACGCCATTATAGCCGTTAGATCAGGCTCCGATGGTCAGATTTTAATGGGCCAAAGGGGTATGCCCTGACCCAATCTGAGCCACACCATTTGGGATCAACGACCACACTTCTAAACTGGTGCGATCTAATCTCCTCCGCCCATATCCAATCTAACGGCCCATCCACCGTCTTCTTCCTTACGCCCCTTAACCTCTCACCTCGCATGCCAACACCAGGGACGGGATGGTCGATGCTCCCTAGGCGGTCGGTGCCTAGATCCATACTGGCGCCCTCCCCAGCGATCCTAAAATCCGGAACCCCACATCGCAGCCAAACTGAAGGCGATAAACGTCATGGGAACAAAAGCAAAGCAATAGGGAAAATCCTCACCGAGCGCTACAGCATGGTCGCACCCGCCTATGATGTGGGTATGTTCTGCCACATGTTCAACCCCCGTCGAGTAGTCATCGTTGCTCCTGTTGACCTTCAAGCTCAACATCCCCTTGGTTCCATCCTGCGCACCCTAGCGAACCGCATAGACTCCCATTGGGAGCGTGATAGATGGCAGGGGTCTGGGTCTAGTTACCGTGCCATGCTTCAACTTAAACTCGCCTGGTAGTTCTCCTCTCTCGGTGGTAGGGCCACGTTTCAATGGTGATGGCATCCAGATCATGAGCTACCAATTTATAGCCAAGATGGTTTGGCAGCACGAATCGAATCTCGCCCGGATGCGGTGGTTACGCGATTCATAACGGATTGCCGTCAACACAGCCGAGAACTCCGGTCTAGGTGGGAGAGGATGAAGACAGAGTCTACCACCGGGATCCAAAGGAGGTACGCGCGAGACCCAGAGCCAGACAATGCGGGTCCCACCCGCCAGTGTAACTCCCAGGCAGGCCGCCACGTTGGGTTGATGGGCTTGGCGTGGAGAGGAGAAACTGGGATGCGTTGGTTTGAGAAGTGGGTCGACCAGGGACAGATTTGGACCAGGCGCAGGTTTCCTTCTCTTTTTCCTTTTCTAATTTAAATTTCCATTTGTTTTAACTATTTTAAATTTAAATGAGTCACTAATTCAAATCTGTTTGAATTTCAAAGCCCATTTTATATGCAACAACCAGTATAATCCCAGAATGATGCAAGGTTTTATTTTATTTATTTAGGTAGGATGCTTCACATTCACCTATTCCAAAGAAGTCATTATATTGAATGTATATCTAATTAAAAGTATCTCCAATGATTCAATATGCCTTACCCTTTTAATTTACGAAGAAGTTAATATAAATTCTTTTAACAAAAGTGACCTTAACTCAAAAGAGAATATTTTATATATTTCTTGAGGGGTTAATAAATTGTAACTCTTTTATTATATATTAACTCCCATTGCTTTAAATTTTACTATTTATTTTTAGAAGGGGTGAATTCCAAAGTATAATTATCCATTAGGGACATTTTTACTTTGATTTCTTGTACTAATACCCAAAACAAGATTTTGGGTATTATAAATCCTACCCCCCTTAAAAATAATCTCGTCCTCGAGATATGTAAGAAAAGGGTATAGAAAGATGGGTATGTAAATTAGCTTTTAGTTTCCCATATGGTTTAGGAAACAAAAGCTTTTGCTCCAAGCTTTTAAATACTAGTTAGAAGATGATTTGAAAAATATGGGTATAGTATGTCTCGCCATCTTATTAGACCAGATGAGGTACAGCTATAGCAGGAAAAAGTATATATAAGAAAAGACTTCATCCTGATCTATGGATCATGATTCCTCTTGAGGTTGGATTTGACTCATCTCATTCCTTGAAGAGGTTGATCTTTTCCTTCTCCGACCTTGGTATCATTGCTTCGGGGTTAGTGTATATCACCGGAGTTGGGGAAATATGGTTAAGATAGATATGGATGAGATAGACTACATGATGTAGATCAAAAATTTGTTTGATGTTAGGTGGGGATAGACAAATTATGTAATCCATCACGATTCTATTGGTTGGGTTAGATCTCATGCACGTGGCTGAGTTGGTTTAAGGCACTAGTTTAGTTTTAAGTGCATGAGGGGTATGGCCTTATCTTTTGTACCATTATTAAGTAACTTACTCTAGATTATATCATAATAGATTAGATAAAATCTAGATTAGGTTGGTTATGACTAGATTAGACTAGTTTAAGTTAGGTGGATCTACTAAGGTAATAGAGCATCTTTTAAGATAAGATGGATCCATTAAGCTAGATATATTAGGATAAGTTAGGATCTTTTGGGATAAGATGGATCTATGAGTATAGGATAGAACCTTTTAAGATGAGACGGATATTGTTAGGCTAGATACTTTAATGAGGGTAATCTAGTTTGTCTAGTTATTTTGATGAGCATTTTTTTCCTATATGTATATGCAGATGTAATTGTGGACATTACTCCACAACTCATCACACTCAATCAAAAATCCAAATCAGGCAAGTATCATAAGAACAAACATTCAAGCGCACAGATACTTATAAAAAAATAGTTTTGTTTTTTGTTCCTAAGATTAGGTTTCCTATTCTTAAAAGTCACTTTAGGTACAGGATTTCAAAGTGTGAAATCCACATTTGTCTTTAGAAAGAAAAGGTAAGAATAATCAGAGTAAAGTGGAAATAGATGAGAAGAGATTAAGAAAAGTTTAGAAAGAATCAGAGTAGCAGAGGTAAGTAAATAATGGTAGTCCAGTTCTATCTAGGTTTCGTCCTACAGTCAACATTCCTCTGATACCACTTCTGTCACACCCGGGTTTTAGGGAACCAAGACCCGGGCACGAACATAATCACCAGGTGTGCTGGGACCAAGCCTCACACATATGATGAATCATGGCACAAGATCGAATGTCACATCTTTACTACATAACAGGAGTTCTATAAAAAATAAATAAATATTTATATTATAAGCAGATGTTGGAACTTGCTCTCTGCTGCAAGTGGGCCAACGAGGGTGAACAATGGCGGCAACAGGGTTACGCGCACGGGGGCAATAGCTCTGTTGATCTAGCCTCTCACGGGCACTGTGCGGGGGTATTTATAGGTGTCTGAGTGCCCAGCGTCTTGTGTTAAGGACGCATGTGCCCTCAGACGCCTAGTTTATCCCCGGAATATTCCCATAAAGCAGGGTTACAAGCTGTAATTACAAGTTTGCCTTTACAAGTTAGGCCCGTAATACAGAGGCGGCCACGCGGGGCCCGTTACAATGGGCCGGATCACACGTGGGCCTTGGGGCTGAACGAGGCCGCGCCGTGTGAGGACGTCGCCGCAGGCCTTCGTCAAAGTGCCGAGTCCTGCGAAGGGTGTCCCTGCCCGCTTTGCCTCCGTCGGACCAGCGGCTGCAGCGAAGGCCTCGAGCGAAGGGTGGCGTCTTTGCCTTCGCCCCAACATTTGCCCTCCGAGGGACCAGTTCGACAAAGTCACCTGGTGCCGAAGACGTCGCTAGATGGCGGAGACGCTGCCCTCGCTCGAAGTGGTTCCGCGGGGGTTTTTGATGTGACCGTTGATGGACGGCGTACTGTTGGATTGCGGGTTTCCCGAAGCGTCGCGGCCTGTCGGGTTGTGGGTTTCCCGAGGAGCCGCGCCCTGCCTATAAAAGGGGGCGGGGGCGGCGCTGTTTGAATTCTGCTTTCCGCGCTCCGCAAAACCCTAGCCGCCCGCCGTCTTGCTGCTCCTTTTCCTCCGCTGCTCCCTTTGCTCGCCGTCGTTCTGGCTCGAGTGAAGCAAACCGCCCGCCGCCGCCGATGGTACGTAGCAATGCCATCCTCTTCTTCTTCCGCCACCGCCACACCGCCGGCCGCCGCCTCGTCTGAGGAGACGTTGAGTAACGCGATGGTGGAAGAGTTGCGCGCCGGCGACTCTGTTGAATTCGGTGTGTCACGGATGACGTCAGGCCGTATTGAAGATATGCAGCGGTTGGGCTACTTTGGCGGCGGGGTCGCTCGCGCTCCGGGGACGGAGGAAGTCCCCGAGCCGGAGGGCGAGTTGGTTGTTTTCGAGGCGTTCTTCGCCGCCGGACTCCGCTTGCCTGCGCACCGGTTTGTCGGCGAAGTCCTGCGCAGATTCAGCGTTCAAATACATCAGCTTACACCGAACGCCATAGTGGCGCTGGCGAAGTATGTCTGGGCGACGACTTCGTACGGCGGGCAGCCGTCGGTTGAAGTTTTCGCGAAGAATTATTGCTTGCATTGGCAGAAAAGGGTGGTTGAGGGCGGAGTTGCGCAGTTCGGGTCGTGCACTTTCACGCCGAAGACCGGCAAGACCACGATGCCAGTAGTGGAGTTGGTCCCGTGCGCCCGCAACAAGTGGGGCAGTTGGAATGAGTTTTGGTTTTATGTTGCTGAGGCTACTGTCGAAGGCCATCAAGGGCTCCCCGTGTCCGAAATGTGCTCTCACTATTACTCTGCGTATCCGCCTTTCGAAGTGGCAGAAGAGGATACAGACGAAGGGGCCCTTCGGTGCGCCGCCGGCCAGAGCAGCGGGCGTGATTTGGTTGAGGAGTTTGCGGCGTACGGGGTCTGGCCCTTGGCGCACGGCTGGGCGCTGGGCGAAGTATGCCCTCGCCAGATGCCCTTTCACGGAGGAAGGGAGGTGCGAAGTCCTGCCTTCGCACTGAGTTTGCGGAACCGTGACCCGGCCGCCTTTGTGCGTGATGCAGAAGACTTGGCGGTGCGACTCGTGGGGCGCTACGTGCCGAAGACGGAAGGCCAGCGCAGTTTTGATATCCGTGGGTCAAACGATCGCTTGAACAGGGTCTTTAAATTAAATCAACTGCCGTACGACGGCTACCCTGGTCAGGACGAAGCAGACCGCCGCGGGAAGAAACCGGCGGTGGAGGCCGGAGGCGACCCCGCGCTGGCGGCCGCCACCTCTTCGAAAAAGAGAAAATTAGGTACTGCGATGGGAGGGCTTGGGGTGTCTGATAGTTTCGCTAGAGAGTTGATGAGGACGTGTGCGGCCCCGGGGGAGAGGATGTCTTCGCCCGAGCTCCGGGAGTCTTCGGCTCGGATGCTGAGGGTTACCGGGGGTTGTTGGCCTAAAAGCATTCCTATCCCCTGGGATGCAGAGGACTGTTTTACATCTCGTATGGCTCGTCGGTGGAAAGTTTTTCCTTATGGGCGAAATATCGGTCATGTTGTGTGGGCAGTGATGGACAAGGATCGCCAAGTGGCGGCGCGGAAACGCCAGGCGACCGTGAGGGTTCACGAAGCCCGGCCGAAGAGGCAGCGGGGAGCATCGAAGGCTGAGGCCTCCGGCGGAGGCAAGCCGCCATTGCCGGCGAAGGCGGGCGCCTCCGCGCCTGGCAAGGCGCCGGAGGCGACGGTGGGCGCCGGAGGCCCCAAGCTGTCGAAGGTGGTGCCGTCCGCCAGCGGAGTGGCGGAGGCTGCGAAGGCGGCCCGATCGCTACCGCCGCCCGGCAAACGCGTTGCCGACTTCGGCACCGAGATTGATGTGGAGGATTATCTTGGGGGTGAGTCTATATGTATACACATTTTTTTTAATCTGTTGATGCGTTGCAGGGTTGGACGAGGGCCCGCTTGCTCTAGTTGTGCCTGGCGCGGCGGTCGCGACGGCTGCGCCAGCGCCGAAGGCGGGGGTAGAGACCCTTGGCGCTGGAGGCGAGGTGACTGCCCTCGCGCTGGTCAGAGACGAGGCGGACGCGGCGACCCGCCGGCTGAAAGGGGCGATGGAGGCGCTGAGTCAGGTCTGCCGAGCTATACTCTCTTTTTTTTTTTTTTTTAAATACGGGCCTTATGTGTGTTCTGCAGGTGGCTGACTTCACCAGCCGTACTGCGTCGGGGGCCCTTACGGCGGCGTTGTCTGCCGAGGTCGAGAGACTTCGGACGCAACACGCGGACGCTGTCCGTGAGAAGTCGGCCTCCGACAGCAAGTGCCGCAAGCTGGCGGAGAAGGTGGCCGCCCTTGAGAAGGAGAAGGCAGACCTCCGGCGCCAGCTGATGGAGGAGAGAAGGGAGGCCAACGAAGCCATCGTCAAGGAGCAGTCTGCGCAGGCGGAGGCCAGGCTGGCGCGGGCGGAGGGCAATATCGCCAAGGAGCTCGCCGGGGAGCTGCAGCGGCGGCTTGCTGCCTTCGAGAGCCGCGCAGAGGGGGCCGAGGCCGCGGCGCGAGCGGAGGCCGAACGGACGCGCACGCAGCTCATGACTTCATATCGCGAGCTGGGTGTGCGGACGGGCGACTTCGAGGTGCCGGAGCAAGAGGCCGGACTTCGCTGTCTGGAGTGGGTGCAAGAGGAACTGCAGGAGCTCCCCACTGTCTTGGCGGGGTTGATGTCGTTCACCTCCCTGGTCACCTGCGAGGCAGCGATGAACGCGCTCTGTCGCGAAGGCTGCCGGCACTTTGAGGCCCTCGACCAGGTGGATGAGGATTTTGGGCGAGATATCTTTGAGGTCGAAGACCCCGTGGTGAAGGAGTCCGCCGGGGCCCTCTATGACCGGATGTGGGGTTCATACGGTCGAGAGGTGGTCCGGGCGCGGGCCGAGGCTGCGAGGGCTCAGGTAACGTTGTCGTTTACTCGGTGCTTGCTGGATGCGGTCTGTGCGTGTGTTTGCTGAATTTTTGTACGTTTTGTCTTAGGCGGAGCGTGGCGAGCGGGTGGACGATTTTGGGGCGCTGAACAGCGCGCCGCCTGAGCCGGAGACCACCCCTGCGGAGGCCGCCACTGGAGTCGCCCCGGGACTGACCCTGGTGACCGCGGAAGATGCACCAGGCGCCCTTGTACCTGCTGCGGCCGGCGAAGGCCTTCTCCCAAGGGTAGCCGAAGGCGTGTCTGATGCCCCCGCAGCTGCTGTGCCGGGCGCTGAAGATCCAGCGGAGGCAACGGCGGAGGCGGCGGCGGAGGCTCCCGCAGCGGCAGGGCCTTCGCAGGTGGCGTAGGTGGTATTTAGGGTTGAGGGATTTTTGGATGATGTACTGAATTTTGGTTGCTGCGCAGGTTCAAGATTTTGGGCCTGCGCACGCAACCGCTACTACTGGGTTTTTGGCGGCTTCGACCGCGGAAGGTGGAAATGAATGTGATGGGTCTGTTTCTGAGTTTTTTGATTTTACTGACTCTGGGAGCTCGGTTGAATGGACCGAGGAGTCGTCGGAGGAGGACCTGGACTATTTTGCGGCCCTGGACGTGGCTGCGGCGGAGGCTGCGCTACATGCTGCGGACGCGCCAAGCGTGCCCGGTCCTAGCACCGGGCACCGACGACGAAGGGCGGTTGCGAAGCGTAGGATTAGTGCGGAGGAAGGGGCTCGGCTTCGCGTTAGTAGGGTTGGTCGGCAGGAGCTGCTGTCTTTGCCGGCCGTCTCGGGTGTGGGGGAAGGGGAGCTGCGAAGCCTTTTTGCTGGTGAGGAGCTTAGGATAATGTTATTTAATTATAGAGAGATGGGGATTATTCCTAAGGTTGAGCCGATGTAGGGCGT